>NC_041400.2:84744959-84787459 GCF_900747795.2 Erpetoichthys calabaricus
GCGCGTCCCGTTTTGAATCAATACTGGACGGGATTTATCCCGTATTTTTTTTATCATTTTTTTTTTAAAGCAGCGTCTCATGCAAATCATCCCACACGCATTTTATGAAGATGCCTCCTTTCCTACTTTTGATTGGGTAATACTTGATGTCATCGTTAGTTTGATTGGTGTTTTTAACTGTCCAGTGAGGAGGGCGTGTCTTTTAAGTACAGTCTGCAAAGTGTTGGCACTGAGATATGGCGTCAGCGCCATAGTTGAAGCCCCTAACATTGCGGTCAGCAAGTCGGCTAACATCCGCCATGTGCCGTCTTTCAGTTGCGAGAAGCAGATCATAGAATGGTTGAAACTGTTGCCCCAAACGTTGCGCCACGGCGTGTGCTTCGTTTATACCTCGTGTCTTCTCATTAAACTTTTATCTCGCGAATATGTTATTGCAATCCGCAGCGGGAGCGTTTCTATTAACTTAATTTAAACTTACGTTTTACACCATGCTTTGTTTCCCTTATGAACATGCTTGTATGCTTAACTCGCTCCGTTCTCAATTGTTTAATTAATTTTTTGCTCTTTGCTGTTTGCGGCTGTTCCTCCATTTCCCCCTACTTCGTTCTTTTATCTCGCGAAAATGTTATTGCAATCCTTAACGGGAGCGTTTCAATAAACTGATTGAAAATAGTTTTGCATTTACCTTTTTAGTAAAAGGCGAGCTTTTAAGCCTGAGAAATCACCCCGTAAATGCACACGTTTAATTGCACATGTGTTAATATGTATGCTCGCACAGTATTAAAAGACAGTCAAAAATTAACGTAATTTACCTTCGTTCCCGCGTGTGACTCGTGCTGTAAATGTCTTCCTTGTTTTTAGTTCACGTGATTACGTAGGAGGCGTGATGACGCAATACGTGACTCCGCCTCCTCCATTACAGTGTATGGACAAAAAATATGTTCCAGTTATGACCATTATGCTTTGAATTTCGAAATGAAACCTGCCTAACTTTTGTAAGTAAGCTGTAAGGAATGAGACTGCCAAATTTCAGCCTTCCACCTACACGGGAAGTTGGAGAATTAGTGATGAGTCAGTCAGTGAGTAAGTGAGTGAGTCAGTCAGTGAGGACTTTGCCTTTTATTATTATAGATACATACATACATACATACACACACATATTATACAGTGCATCCGGAAAGTATTCACAGCGCATCACTTTTTCCACATTTTGTTATATTACAGCCTTATTCCAAAACGAATTAAATTCAATTTTTTTCCCTCAGAATTCTACACACAACACCCCATAATGACAACATGAAAAAAGTTTACTTGAGGTTTTTGCAAATTTATTAAAAATAAAAAAATTGAGAAAGCACATGTACATAAGTATTCACAGCCTTTGCTCAATACTTTGTTGATGCACCTTTGGCAGCAATTACAGCCTCAAGTTTTTTTGAATATGATGCCACAAGCTTGGCACACCTATCCTTGGCCAGTTTCGCCCATTCCTCTTTGCAGCACCTCTCAAGCTCCATCAGGTTGGATGGGAAGCGTCGGTGCACAGCCATTTTAAGATCTCTCCAGAGATGTTCAATCAGATTCAAGTCTGAGCTCTGGCTGGGCCACTCAAGGATATTCACCGAGTTGTCCTGAAGCCACTCCTTTGATATCTTGGCTGTGTGCTTAGGGTCGTTGTCCTGCTGAAAGATGAACCATTGCCCCAGTCTGAGGTCAAGAGCGCTCTGGAGCAGGTTTTCATCCAGGATGACTCTGTACATTGCTGCAGTCATCTTACCCTTTATCCTGACTAGTCTCTCAGTTCCTGCCGCTGAAAAACATCCCCACAGCATGATGCTGCCACCACCATGCCTCACTGTAGGGATGGTATTGGCCTGGTGATGAGCAGGGCCTGGTTTCCTCCAAACGTGACGCCTGACATTCACACCAAAGAGTTCAATCTTTATCTCATCAGACCAAAGAATTTTCTTTCTCATAGTCTGAGAGAGTCCTTCAGGTGCATTTTGACAAACTCCAGGCGGGCTGCCATGTGCCTTTTACTACGGAGTGGCTTCCGTCTGGCCACTCTAACATACAGGCCTGATTGGTGGATTGCTGCACAGATGGTTGTCCTTCTGGAAGGTTCTCCTCTCTTCACAGAGGACCTCTGGAGCTCTGACAGAGTGACCATCGGGTTCTTGGTCACCTCCCTGACTAAGGCCCTTCTCCCCTGATCGCTCAGTTTAGATGGCCGGCCAGCTCTAGGAAGAGTCCTGGTGGTTTCGAACTTCTTCCACTTACGGATATGATGGAGGACACTGTGCTCATTGGGACCTTCAAAGCAGCAGACATTTTTCTGTAACCTTCCCCAGATTTGTGCCTCGAGACAATCCTGTCTCAGAGGTCTACAGACAATTCCTTTGAATTCATGCTTGGTTTGTGCTCTGACATGAACTGTCAACTGTGGGACCTTATATACACAGGTGTATGCCTTTCCACATCATGTCCAATCAACTGAATTTACTACAGGTGGACTCCAATTAAGCTGCAGAAACATCTCAAGGATGATCAGGGGAAACAGGATGCACCTGAGCTCAATTTTGAGCGTCATAGCAAAGGCTGTGAATACTTATGTACATGTGCTTTCTCAATTTTTTTATTTTTAATAAATTTGCAAAAACCTCAAGTAAACTTTTTTCGCATTGTCATTATGGGGTGTTGTGTGTAGAATTCTGAGGAAAAAAATGAATTTAATCCATTTTGGAATAAGGCTGTAACATAACAAAATGTGGAAAAAGTGATGCGCTGTGAATACTTTCCGGATGCACTGTATATACATATACATATACACACACATATACACATATACTAGCAAAATATCTGCGCTTTGCAGCGGAGAAGTAATGTGTTAAAGAAGTTATGAAAAAGAAAAGGAAACATTTTAAACATAACATAACATGATTGTCAATGTAATACAGTGATCCCTCGCTATATCGAGCTTCGCCTTTCGCGGCTTCACTCTAACGCGGATTTTATATGTAAGCATATTTAAATATATATCGCGGATTTTTTGCTGGTTCGCGGATTTCTGAGGACAATGGGTCTTTTAATTTCTGGTACATGCTTCCTCAGTTGGTTTGCCCAGTTGATTTCATACAAGGGACGCTATTGGCAGATGGCTGAGAAGCTACCCAACTTACTTTTCTCTTTCTGTCTCTCTTGCGCTTTCTCTGATCCTGACGTAGGGGGTGTGAGCAGGGGGGCTGTTCGCACACCTAGACGATACGGACGCTCGTCTAAAAATGCTGAAAGATTATCTTCACGTTGCTACCTTCTGTGTGCAGCTGCTTAGTGAAGCTTCGCATACTTAAAAGCTCGAAGGGCACGTATTGATTTTTGCATGTTTGTTTTTCTCTGTCTCTCTCTATCTCTCTCTCTCCCTGCTCCTGACGGAGGGGGTGTGAGCTGCCGCCTTCGACAGCTTTGTGCCGCGGTGCTTCACATACTTAAAAGTTTGCTTTCTCTGTCTTTATGACAGTCTCTGCTCCTGACAAGCACTCCTTTGAAGAGGAAGATATGTTTGCATTCTTTTAATTGTGAGACAGAACTGTCATCTCTGTCTTGTCATGGAGCACAGTTTAAACTTTTGAAAAAGAGACAAATGTTTGTTTGCAGTGTTTGAATAACGTTCCTGTCTCTCTACAACCTCCTGTGTTTCTGCGCAAATCTGTGACCCAAGCATGACAATATAAAAATAACCATATAAACATATGGTTTCTACTTCGCGGATTTTCTTATTTCGTGGGTGGCTCTGGAACGCAACCCCCGCGATGGAGGAGGGATTACTGTAGTCGTAGGCTTATTTTAGTATTGAGAGTAAATTTGATGATTGTAAAGACTTTAATTTATGATTGCAAATGTGTATGAGAAATGCACATTTTTAGGATGAAAGGATCTCTTTGTAAACAACATTTTTAGTTCTGCCCTCGCACTGTAAATTGACCAAGCTGTCTGCTGAGCTTACACTTGAGCATGCAACGTACACTTGGCCATTTGAGAAGCAATTTTGTGTCAAGTCAATGCCGACCTTTTTTTTTTTTTTTTTTTTTTTTTAAGAGAGTCTGGCCCTGTGACTTATTTATTGTCATAGCGAAGCAGACCCTTACTGGAAATTGGAGGTGTTGGAATTGGAGTTCAGATGGGTATGAGAGGGATGCAAGGAATAAATACAGTCTCCCTTGAGTTAGTTCCAGTGAAGACGGTTGCCTCAATGAAGTTCTTGTGCAGAGATTTGATCTGAAGCCTGGTGCCGTTACAAAGTTTTGGTGGTTGTAAGTTTCATAGTAACATAATTGGTGCGCGGACCTTGAAAAGTAGAGTATGCGGATGCATGCCTGGAGGATTAAGAGTGTGAAGAAACTCTACAGGATAGCGCACCACATCCTCTAGTTCTACAACAGAGTCGACAGACTTATATGTTTTTGTTTCAGAAGTTAGTTGGGAAGTAAAATGGTGTTTATATATGAAGTCATGTCAATTTTTGGTGTTTGAATAGCTCTCTCCCTCAACCATGAGACTGCCCTTTTCATGCAGATTTTGTAGGTTGGGGTAAACATTTTCAAAAGGGTTTGCAAGGTATTCACCATGAGACAGAGATTGTTAGGAACACTGATTTTACAGTTCTGTTCAATTAAATTGCCATCACCTATTTTGATGAGGAGAGCAGCGAACTCTCCGGCTTTTTTGTCGCAGTTTATTCTTAAGGTAAGAACGTTGGTCTTAGGCCATAGGTATGAAGACTTCTGACATGCTTTAACTTTGTTGGCTCGTGTTCCTCTTGAGTCAACTGGTAAGGTCTGCCAGAAGTCTCCAGCCAGCAAGACTGTCAAGCCTCCCATCATTTTTGTCGTGTTTCTGATGTCTTGTAAGGTCCTGTCTAAAGCCTCAACACCTGGGGCCTCATGTATAAATGGTGCGTACGCACAGAAATGTTGCGTACGAACCTTTCCACGCTCAAATCGCGATGTATAAAACCTAAACTTGGCGTAAAGCCACGTACATTTCCACGGTAACTCATACCTTGGCGTACGCAATTTCTCCGCTCGGTTTTGCAGACTGGCGGCACCCAGCGTCAAAGCAGTGCTACTGTTCCTGTGTGGTCACCCTTTCTTTCTTAGCTCCACATTCCTGACGCGGCTTTATAAATACACTGAAACTAACTGCATATTGTTTATTAGTGTAATGCATCTGATTGTAATTAACCTGCAGCAATATAATGGTCCAGGGAATAGCCATAGTATTCCAAATACCATAACTGCTTTAGCGTTGTTACGCTCACTGCATCTTGTTCTTCTTTTTGCTGCTCCCGTTAAGGGTTGCCACAGCGGATAATCTTTTTCCATATTACTCTCACTGCACCACTCGGAGTATTTATATCACTGTATCTGAGTGTGAATCACAGCAGCAGCTGATCGGAAAGAGAATTATCGGTATACAGTTTCAAGTACACACTACGTCAACCACGGCAAAAAGCGCCAAAGCCTTTCCTGTACGGACCTCGCGTTTCAGAAACAGTTTCATCCCAAGAACTATAAATGCACTCAATCAGTCTATCAAGTGCTCCTTGTAGAACTGTTTGTACTTATAAGTACAATTACCTCACTGTAAACTTACACTACAGTTATAATATTGCACAACCTGCGCTACTTTATAAAGCGCGTATGATGACAATATCATTTTTAAGATGAAATGCAGCAAAAAATGTTGCTTATAGTATACAGATAAAACTTTAACTTCATTTAAATAATCTGCATTGTTAATAATTAAACAGGTGAGGACACGGTGCCGCAGCGTATAGCTGGTTCACGGATAGCTCCTGCCTTGCGCTGTGTTATTGCTGGTACTGACGCGACACTGGAAGGATAGACGGATAGAATAATTAAACATGTACTACGAAGATATTTCAATGTTCCTTAAAAGTTTTGAAGAATCGGCGTTCTAAGCTTACAGCTGGCTTAACGTCTATTACAGAGCTGATTGTGTGGCGATTGGGTATTTGGAGAAAGAAAAGTACGTTTGAAAGAGACAGTACTTCTGTAATAAATTATTTCATCGAAGGTCGCACATGGCGCAGCAAGCCTCTTGCGTGAGATATGAACAATCACTGCGCCACCGTGTTCCCATGTTTAATAACATGCCTTCATTGCTATCATCATGAAAATGATATCACGTATACATCTCAGTATTTTAATTATTCAGTGAGCTGTAATATCTCGAATGTAATGGATTCTGTGTCCTGTCGGAGAAAGAGAAAGAACGGAAGCACGTAGTGACTCACACACATAGAGCACATAGAAGATCAAACACAGAACAAAGCATTTAACATGCTACTTGAGAAACTAGTAAAATAAACGATTTTAAGATGAAGTTTATAATGTTCTACTTTAATAGCAAAATAAACTACGTGATTAAAGTGGAAATTTCGAGATTAAAGTTGACATTTCGTGCTTTTTTCCCCACTGTGTGCCTATGTTTTTTGTTTGTACCCTAATATGCTTTCATATGACACTCAGACGGTGGGCTACGACTTGCCTTTTCACGGCGACTTTGATATGTGATTTCTTTTTTATTTCGGGCACTGTGCGACTTTGTGAATTTGATCTTTCGAGTTTTTCCGACACTCTGTCACTCGATCAACTTTCTTTTGTTGATTATACCACTGTTTAAACCAATAAATAGTACGTTTTTCCTTTGCCTCCACTTGGTATTCGCTGAAATTCTTATATTTTCCCCTGTGCTTTTCCCATTGTCTTTTCACAGAAGGCTATTTATATTGATTTGCATATTCAAAGAGGCGTAATTCTGGGAGGAGTTGGGGCGGGACAGAAGGCGCGTGCACGTACGTTACTTTTCACGCTGATCGGGATTTATGTAGTGGAAGAACGTGAAAGTATGCGTGCGCACAGATTCCTGCATCTGGATTTTTCTGTGCGTACACACAATCCCGCTTTTGTGCTTACACCATGTTATAGTGTGAGTTATACGCACGGCGTTATACATGAGGCCCCTGGTCTGTGTGTCATTGTGCATTCATCCCATACAATGATTAACTTACAATCGCACATCACTTGTACCATGGTGCTCTGCTTGGATATGTTACACATGGGGGAATCAGTATGGGTGAGGTTTAGAGGTAGCCTGAAATAAGAATGAGCAGTTCTTCCACCCCTGAAACGGTCGAGTAAAGAAGAAGGAAGCAGTGAGCACGACGAACAACTGAGGAAAGTAAGAAAGCAAGTGAGGAAGCACATGTGCGCGTGATGTCGTTAATGTATATAGGCAGGGAGCCAACCACGTGGTAGGTGTATGGACAGCGGCCATGCAGAAAAAGGAAAGGGGACTGGGTGCGGCCCTTGTGCGTCTCTGCCATGAAATAAATCGTCTGTTAACGGAAATAAGGAATGAAACCGCCAAAAGGAGAGGTCAGTTCCAAAAGATCTTTACGGCATAATGGTGAGAAGACGTTATTTTTGAAAGTTCGTTATGGGGCACAGCGCAAAATGAAACATATTTAATGTCTGTGCACGTGATGTAAGGTGACATCTTGCTTCCGGGAGCCCTTGAACCCTGCACCGTCGGTAATGTCACCGATTAGCTTGGCAGTGAGGCATAACAATGGAACAAGGGGATGGTGTAAAAGTGTCAAGTGCTTTTATTAAAACCAACAACAAAAACCAAAGTGTCCAGATAAATAAATTGCAGTGTCTATCAAAAATCTTCAATAAATAAATTATTCATAAAAACGAGTGAAATAGTGGAGGTTAAAAAAAACAATAGAAAAAAAACAATCCTTTAAAACGAGGTTAAAACAAAGCCTGGTGCCATCTTTTACCTGGCGGCTCCCCTGCTTCTCGTATTGGGCTTTGCACTCTGACGTGCAGACATGTGCTTTGCAAATGCTAGAGGCTGTTGAGAGAGTTTTTGGTCTGTTCTGAGGTGTGAGATTTAAATAAACAAATACATTTTCCTCTTAAAAACATGGGTTTAGGTTGCTGTGAAGGAACAATGTGGGAATTTTTAAAGCTTTTTTCCCTTTAGAAGGTTTTTTGTTTGCTTTTTTATCGCCCACACAAGAGCAAAAATAGCTGGGTGTTTGGAGGTGTGCTTTGTCTTGTTATGTGTATTTGTATTAGCATCTAGGAGGCAGGGTAGAAAGCAGCAGTAACTGATATGGCATTTGTAAGCAAATAATTGCGTCATTGTAACAGTGATTCCTTAATTTAAAGGAAAAGAAAAAGACTGTGGCTGAGGTGCACAGGTAAGCAGCCATCGTTAAGTAGCAGATCAGGCACAAGGAGCTGTAGGAGCAGATAAGGTAGTAAAGTTTTATTTATTTGTTTATTTTAGATTGAACAGTATTTAGCGGTCCAGAGGTAGAACAGTTAAGCTGGAGACAGCATAAGAGTTCATTAATACGGGGGAATACAAATAGTGCGAGTGGAGAGCTTATAAGTAAAAGTAGGGCAAAGTTAGGTGAAGAGAGAGAGAGAAAAGTAAAGTTAACCTCATAGAAAGACAAATAGCAGGCTGCTGAGAGGGAGAACAGTACAGGAGCTTAAGGGGAAAAGGTGTAAAAGAGCCGTAGCAGATCTTAGTGTTACCATTTAAGTTAAATTACTTAATTTTAAGAAAAAAAAAAGTTAAGGCAGTTTTTACTAATCCCACATCAAATTTTAATAATAGAGGCCAATGCAATGCAAGTCCTGTTGGATGTTGGACTTTTTAGATGATGGTTTGGAAGAGTCAGTGGTCTATAAGGGCTACATCTGCAAGAGATGCCAGCAGATCCAGCACCTCAAGCTCAGGGTCGCTGAACTGGAGGAGGAGTTGGCTGACCTGCATTGTAATAGAGAATATGCGGATTTGGCCCAGGCGTCCTTTAGAGAGATAGTGTGCACCCCCAAGGTGGCGTGGGAGAAGATTCCAGACCAGACAGGTAGAAAGAGGTGGGTCGCGGTCACAAGGGGTAAGGTAAAGGGTGCATACTGCCCGGAATCATCAACCCCAGAATTAGAAGTGTCAAACAGTTATGTCCTTGCGGAGCTAGACAGTGTCTCTGATAATTCTGAGGAGGTAGGCAGGGATGAGGTACCCTAATGAGTTCCCAAAAAGAGACAGGTAGTAATAGTTGGGGACTCAATCATTAGGGGGACTGAAGAGCTGGTGTGATCCAGAGAGAGAGAGAGAGAGAGAGAGAGAGAGTCTCGCACGGTGTGTTGCCTTCCAGGAGCACAGGTGGGAGACCTCCCTGGAAGGGTGGATAGGCTCTTAGTAAGAGCAGGGGTGGATCCAGTTGTCATTGTCCATGTTGGAACAAATGACATACATAAGGGTAGTCTGTCAGTTCTGCGATCCAAATTCAAAGAGTTAGGTGCCAAGCTGAGGAGCAGAACTGACAAGGTAGTCTTCTCCAAAGTTTTGCTTGTGCCACGCGCCAGTCCAGGTAAGATTATGGAGATTAGAAGGCTTAACGCGTGGCTCAAGTCTTGGTGCGGGGTAGAAGGGTATTGGTTTATGGGGCACTGGGACTCCTTTTGGAACAGATGGGACCTGTTCCGCTGTGATGGGTTACATCAGAACTGGAGGGGCACCAATGGATTGGGGAGGCGTATGTGTAGGCTAGTCGAGGATTGTTTAAACTAGGGAATGGGGGGGCAGGGAGTTTAGGACAGGCCAGGTTTAGATCTATACGTGGAGGAACAAACAAATAATGGTATAGAAATAAAAATGCATAGTAATGTAAATTCTAAGCAAACATTTAAATGTAGAAGGAGTAACACATTAAAAATAGCTTGCCTTAATGCTAGAAGTATCAAAAATAAGGTAAGTGAGATGGAATTGTAGGTAGCAGAGCATACTTATTACATTTTAGCAATAACGGAAACCTGGCTAAATAACAAAGATGGGGATGAGTGTAACATAGAGGGATACACATTTTTTAGGAAGGATAGACAGAACAGAAAAGGAGGTGGGGTTGCTGTTTATGCCAAACAGAATTTAAATGTAAGTTCTCTTCAGTTGGATGATGAGCCCCATCTAAGTGAGGACATGTGGCTTCACCTGGAAAATATTAGGGAAAGAGGTCTTATTTTAGGAGTGTGTTATAGACCACCCAATTCAGACAGTAATTTCACATCTTTTTAGTAATATTAAAAAGGCAAGTTTGCAGGGAGATATTACAGTCAGCATGGGTTCAGAAGAGGGAGGTCATGTTTTACTACCATGCTGGAATTCTATGAGGAGGCAACAAAAGGATATTATCAAAGTGGAGCATATGATATTATTTATCTTGACTTTCAGAAAGCATTTGATAAAGTGCCACATGAGAGGTTGGGCATCAAATTAAAAGAAGTGGGAGTTCAGGGTGATGTTTTTAGATGGGTGCAGAATTGGCTCAGACACAGGAAGCAGAGGGTGATGGTGCGAGGAACCTCTTCAGAATTGGCCAATGTTAAGAGTGGTGTTCCACAGGGGTCAGTGTTAGGGCCGCTGCTATTTTTAATTTATATTATATATTATATTATATATACAGTAATCCCTCCTCCATCGTGGGGGTTGCGTTCCAGAGCCACCCGCGAAATAAGAAAATCCGCGAAGTAGAAACCATATGTTTATATGGTTATTTTTTATATATTTTAAGCCCTTACAAACTCTCCCACACTATTATAAACATTTCACGCACAGTTATACAACATAAACCCTTTGTATTCTCTTAGATATTAGGTAAGATTCGTTGAAATTATGTATGTAAACACAGTAAAACCTAAATATTATTTTAAAGATATCGAGCGTCTCCGATATCATACGTTACAGCCATTACAACAGACAGGCCACCAGCAATAAATAGGTACAATGCAAGAAAAATTGTACACAGTAAAATGTGTGTACAGCGACACTAAACTATGTACATGTAATAAGTACTGTACGTAAATAATTAATTATGGTTACTCACCAACAATGACACGACGACTTGTCCGATAACGATGAGGCTGAAGGAGTCTCTTCAGGCGACTGTTTAGCACTGCCTTTGTTCTTCTTCCAGCACTCTTCAATCCAAATCCCTAAAGCAGATTTCATCCAGACTACTGCCTTATCACGTCCCCTTGCAACTCGTTTTGCGCCCTGATTGAAGGACACTGCGGCCGTAGATCTTATATGCTTTTCCTCCTTTTTAAATAAAAAGAATCGTGGACTCATTGATGCTGTAATTGTGTCCTACAGCGGTGTAGCTGTTTCCTTCCTTCAACATATCCAAAACTTTTACCTTTTCTCGTTTAGAAGAGCTGTAACGCTATCCTTTGTTGTGCAGTAAAATTAAACTCATCGTTATCGGACAAGTTGTCGTGTCATTGTTGGTGAGTAACCATAATTAATTATTTACGTACAGTACTTATTACATGTACATAGTTTAGTGTCGCTGTACACACATTTTACTGTATACAATTTTTCTTGCATTGTACATATTTATTGCTGGTGGCCTGTCTGTTGTAATGGCTGTAACGTATTGATATCGGAGACGCTCGATATCTTTAAAATAATATTTAGGTTTTACTGTATGTAAACTGTGTTTACATACATAATTTCAATGAATCTTACCTAATATCTAAGAGAATACAAAGGGTTTATGCTGTATAACTGTGCGTGAAATGTTTATAATAGTGTGGGACAGTTTGTAAGGGCTTAAAATATATAAAAATAACCATATAAACATATGGTTTCTACTTCGCGGATTTTCTTATTTCGCGGGTGGCTCTGGAACGCAACCCCCACGATGGAGGAGGGATTACTGTATAGGAGAAATAAAAATCCTTACAGAAGATAAGTGGACTGCTGATAAAGCAAATGACAGCTGCAGACAACTGGGGGAAAAAAAAAAAATGGTGTCTAGTTGCTGACTGATATTTTATGAGGCATTTCCATGGTGATAATGGCAGGAAGGTGGTCCTTAAGAGTACAATCTTTCATTTTTAAAAAAATATGCCCGTTATTAGGCTTAAATGTCATTCAATGTGTGCCTTCCCATCTTAGTGTTCTATACAATATATGTTAAAACATTTATATTTGATTACTAATAAAACTAAACATACAGTATGCTTCTTTTATGAAGATTTAATACAATTAAAATATTGTATCCTTAAATCTGAATCGCAACTTGAATTGTACTGTGTTATAATTGTATTGTTCTATGCTTACACTGTACAATATTTGATTAAATAGCACACACTCCAAAACTTGCATTTTGCCCTCGCTGATTTTCATAGTACGGAGTTAAGCATGTTATTTATCTGATTTTTGTCTATTTTCTAGAGAATATGCTTATTTCTTTACTTTAAGCAGGTATACTATGAAATACTGAACTTGCTAAAGAGTAAATACAAGTTCATTTAGCAACCCTCATTTGTATTTTCAATGTTGGCCTTATAAAAATGAAAGAAGAAACAAACATTCTAAAGGTAAAAGGCTGTAGAAAATACTGCACTGACTCTTAGTAGCAATGAAAAGCAAATTTTAGAAGCAAACACTGCAATAAAAATAAATTTGCATAAACCTTAACGTCAGCATGCAGCACGTACTCTGCATACCAGCAAAGCCAAAGTCATTAATAAAAAAAAATAAACTTACCATTTTTCTGCATTTGGCTTATAAGGTTGTCCTCCAAGATGGCACTGGAAGCAAAATTATTGCCTATATCTACAAAAGTTGGTAATGAGCCCGTTGAAAAACCTTTGATTCGCTGCATAGTAGTGGTGGGAGGATCAGCCCTAAAAGCATACAACCGACTGTTGGCAGGCGAAGACCGTATATATTCTGAGAACACCTTGATCTTATTCTGAAAATGCTGTGGATCCTTAACCTTTGAATCAAATTGAGCAAAATCATATTTCAGAGCATCAATGATGAGGATAACTGCTCTACTGAACCGTGGCTTGCTCCAGCAAAAATCTACAAGTTGATTTTGTGAAACATTCTTAGAATAAATATTTAATGACCAATTTTCAGAAAACAGAGGATCTCTGCAGGAACTGGTGCGATTGACTTCAACTTTAACTAAGAGGAAACCACTAAGAAAAATACCAATTCCAGCATAAAAAAGAAAGCAAATCCAGGAGATCAGAGTCAGAAGAGGAAGTTTTTTCATTCTGAAAATAAAAGCGAAGAATGTGAGAATGTTAAATAATATACTGTAATGTTTCACATAATAACATAATCTAAACATATTAAATTTCATACCTAGAGATGGCTAGGCAACCAGGAAAGGCTTAGTCCTTAAGGAGCAAAGATGGCTCAAGGATCACCAATTTTCCTGAAAATGCATGAGAAATTCTTTCAAATATTTAAAAACAATGTTTCATAAATACAGAAAGGAAGGAATTTGGGTATTTCACCCTCAAAGGTTCATAAAATAACTAAAAGATTCAAGGAATATGGAGAAGTTTCAATGCATAAAGGGCAAGAGTGACGCCTAAGCTGGCTGACTGTAATCTCCAATTCCTCAGGCGGCACTGTATCAAGAACCATCACTCATTAATAAATGACAGAACCACATTGTCTACGGATTACTTTCGCAAACCTTTATCAAGTAACACAATAAGTATTTACACCCACATGGCAGTTACAAATGTACTATGGCGATATCTAGGATGGACCATCACACCAGAAATGTGGTCAGACAAATAAATATTTCAGGACTTTTTTTGCAAAAATGCACATCATGTCCTCTGGACCAAAAAGGTGAATGACCATCCAGACAGTTTTCAGCTACAAGTCTAAAAGCCAGTATCTGTGATGGTATAGGTTTGTGTCAGTGCCCTGGGCAAGAGCGACTTTACCTTCTGTGGAGGCACCATAACGCTAAAAAAGTACATTTCATTTTGGAGCAACATTAGCTGCCTTTAACATAACATCTTTTCCATGGATGTCCATGCATATTTCAGCACGACAATGCAAAACCACATTGTGCATGCATTTCAAAGGCACTTTTTAACACTGCACCATACATAGCCTCAAGGTGGGGGAGGGGATGGCCAATTTCTTGTCTGACACAGGATCCTGTGGACTTGGGATATGTCCCTGTCAGATAGGTGTGGCTTGTAGCATTTCTGCCAATTTCCAATGTTTTATCATATGCATATCTGTAGACCAGTAAAAGAACAGAAAAGTTAGGAAGTGCCATGTTGCCTTTAGCTTTAGATACCTGATTTTTTCTCTTTCCACAGATTTCAAGGACTATGTTCCTTTCAGTTGCTAAACAGAAAAACATCAGTGAATAAATACAGTATGGGCACATGGACAAAACAAAATCAGGTTGTCCACAATGATCACACATTCTGCACAAACCCTACACTGAAAAATCTCCCATCAGTCGTTACATTGTAGGAAAGTTCCCACACCGCTCCCAATCAAATGAAAGTTAGACCCAGAGGCCATTAAACACACCCTTTTTTAAAACCAGATTATACTCTCTTAAATTAAAATACTGAAAAATTTTGCATGTGAGGAGGGAAACAAAAGCTACATGTCTTCAAAACTTTATGGACTAACAATGTTAAAAGATAAAAAATAAAAAATAGAGAGGACCACAAAAAAAGCTGACTGCTATTCAAGATCAATAGATTACAACAGAAATCATCCTAACGTACAGTTTAGAACAGTTGCAAATCTAATAAATGAGGATTCTGAACTGCCATGCAAAATACCTACAAACATTTTATAAGCATATTTAATGATAAAATATTAGATCCTAGGCTTCAATGTCATCTTACAAACCAAATATTACAGTTTCAAACCCTATCTTTTGTATACTACTTTATCATTAGCATTATCTGTAGTTTGTCAGTGACCTGCACAGCTTATAAAGCCCTGAAAGTGTCAGTTATCACACTGTTACTGGAGATCAGGTCAGGTTGGGGTGCATGCACGAGTACAACACATTGCCCTACCCACCACATGATGAAACAGCTGCTGTCCAGTCGCACACTCCTTTAGGTACGATCTATCTACTGCAGCCAGGTATTACGTGGGCACCCCCTTGGCCTGGTCCAGCTGCACGGGTCCTCAACAATGAGGCTCCAGCGAGTTAGATCACCCTCAGGGAATACCACCATATAGCTGTAGTTTCGTAACTGACACTCCCTCACAATGCAGGTAATGTGTCACATTCGAGAATCCATGAGCAACTGCTCATTCAACACAAAGTCAAACCAGCAGTACCCAAGGATTCTCCAAACAGACACAATGCCGAAGGAGTCCAGTCTTCATCTCAGGTCACTGGATAGCATCCATGTCCTACAACCATATAGCAAAACAGGAAGCACCAGGACTCTACAGACTTGGACCTTCATTCTTTTGTAGAGATATCAGGTTCACCCCACACACCCCTTTACAGCGACCTCATGACTCCTCATGCTCTCCCAATCCATCTATCTCAAGATCCCTCATGCTCTCCCAAACCATGTACTGACTTTACCGGAAGAGTCTCTTGAGACATGAATGTCACTACCGAGGTAAGCAAACCTTTCTACAAGGTTGACACTCTCCCTGCAGACAGACACACTGCCAATGGCTGTGCCCAAGAGGTCACAGACGTGGACCTTCATTCTTTTGTAGAGATATCAGGTTCACCCCATACACCCCTTTACAGCGACCTCATGACTCCTCATGCTCTCCCAATCCATCTATCTCAAGATCCCTCATGCTCTCCCAAACCATGTACTGACTTTACAGGAAGAGTCTCTTGAGACATGAATGTCACTACCGAGGTAAGCAAACCTTTCTACAAGGTTGACACTCTCTCTGCAGACAGACACACTGCCAATGGCTGTGCCCAAGAGGTCACTAAAGGCCCGAATCTTGTTTTTTATCCAGGACACTCACAAACCTAGACAGTCAAGGCTTCTTGCTCAGTCTCTCAAAAGCCCTAATCAGAGCATCCATTGACTGCACGAAGATCACAGCATCATCAGTAAAGTCAAGATCAGGGAATCTTTCTTCACCAACAGCCCTGCAGCTGCTGGACCCTACAACCCTACCCAACATCCACTCGATGCAAGCATTGAACAGAATAGGGCTACTTGCAGGGCAAAATGCAGTTTAACATCATACCCAGGACAAATTGGGAGGAGGAGAGAAGAAGAAGAAGAAGAAAAAAAAAATTCAGAGCTAGGCAAATGTATGCATAATAATTACAGATACATTTCCATTTGTCCTTTCTTTCTGAAAATGTAGTTGCCACACAGCTTTATATGCATATTATACAGAAATTCCAGCCTAGCTTTCACATCATTCACAGTACAGAATTGGCGCAGAACCATATTGTAAATGACATTGCAATAACTTCTCATTATGAATGCACCAACAACATTTTATGATACCGATACCAAGTATTTAATGAACACAGTAGACCGATGCCGAATGCCAATACAGATAATACTAAGTTTTCAAGAACAAACAAAAGAACAATGCAATTTTATTTATAAGCCATAGTGAATGAAACCTATGGCTTTTGTTTAAAGAAATAATAAAAATGTATTATTTTAGTCATTAATTAAAATGAATAACTTATTTCTTCACAATCATATTATTTTGCCACAAAACCCTGGATTCAACAGTGAAGCATAAAGTCAAAGTAAAATGTATGTGAACCCCTAGGAAGTATCTAATTCGCATATAAAACATGGTCGTATCTTCATGTCAGTCACAATAATGAAGAAACACAGTCTCCTATAACTAAAGATACACAGATTTTCAGAGAATTTTTGACCATATTGAATAAATAATTCAAACTGTGAAACTGAAGGTTGGAAAAAGTAAGTGAACACTAAGCTAATGACTTTAAAAAGTTCATTGCCTTCAGAATTTAGCACACCTGGGGCCTCATGTATAACACCGTGCGTAGAACTCACACTATAACATGGTGTAAGCACAAAAGCAGAAATGTTCGTACGCACAATAAAAATCCAGATACATAAATCTGTGCGTTAGCCAACTTCCACGTTCTTCCACTACATAAATCCCTGCTGTCCCGTCCCAACTCCTCCCAGAATTACGCCTCTTTGAATATGCAAATCAATATAAAAAGCCCTTAAGCTCAGCGTTCTGTTAAAAGGAAATGGCAAAAGCATGAGGGAAAAAGAAGAATTTCAGCGAATACCAAGTGGGGTGAAGGAAAAACGTACTATTTGTTGGTTTAAACTGTGGTATAAGCAGCAAAAGGAAGTTGATCGAGTGACATAGCGTGTCGGAGAAACTTGAAAGCTCAAGTTCACAAAGTCGCACAGTGCTCAAAATAAAAAAGAAGTTGTCACATATCAAAGTCGCAGTGAAAAGGCGAGTCGTAGCCCACCGACTGAGTGTCATATGAAAGCTTATTAGGGTACAGAGGAAAAAAAAAAAAAGGGTACACAGTGAGAAAAAAAGCACGAAATGTCAACTTTAATCTCGAAATTTCCACTTTAATCATGTAGTTTATTTTGTCATTAAAGTAGAACATCACAAACTTCATCTTAAAATCGTTTAATTTACTAGTTTCTCAAATCCCATCGTAACTAAAGTAGCACGTTAAATGCTTTGTTTTGTATTTGATGTTCTATGTGGTCTGTGTGTGTGAATCACTACGTTCTTCCGGGCTTTCTCTTCCTCTGACAGGACATAGAATCCATGACATTCGTAGTATTACAGCTCTCTGAATAATTAAAATACTGAGATGTATACGTGATATTATTTTCATGATGATAGGAGTTAAAGCATATTATTAAACATGGTAACACGGTGGCACAGTGATTGCTCATGTCTCACGCAAGATGCTTGCTGCGCCATGCACGACCTTCGATAAAATACTTTATTGTAGCAGTACTGTCTCTTTCAAACATACTAACCCCCAATTCCTGTCCGTCCTTTTCTTTCTCCAAATACCCCATTGCCACACAATCAGCTCTGTAATAGACGTTAAGCCATCTGTAAGCTTAGAACACAGATTCTTCAAAACTTTTAAGGAACATTGAAATGTCTTCATAGTACGGGTTTAATTATTCTATCCATCTATCCTTCCAGTGTCGCACCAGCACCAGCAAGAATACAGCGCAAGGCGCAGTGTCCTCACATGTTTAATTATTAACAATATAGACTATTTAAATGAAGTTAAAGTTTTATCTGTATAATAAACATATTTTGCTGCATTTCATCTTAAAAATGATATCGTTATCATATGTAAATATGCGCTTTATAAAGTGGCTCAGGTTGTGCAATATTATAACTGTAGTGCAAATTTACAGGGAGGTAATTGTACTTATAAGTACAAACAGTTCTACAAGGAGCACTTGATGGACTGATTGAGTGCGTTTATAGTTCTTGGGATGAAACGGTTTCTGAACCGCGAGGTCTGTACAGGAAAGGCTTTGAAGCGTTTGCCGTGTGAGAGCAGTTCAATAGACAGCATGGCTGAGGCAGAGTGTGCTTGATGCTGTATACCGACAATTCTCTTTCCGATTAGCTGCTGTAGATCTGCTATTTCCCACTCAGATATAGTGATATAAATACTCCGAGTGGTGTAGTGGGAGTAATATGGAAAAAGATGATCCCCTGTGGCAACCCCTAACGGGAGCAGCTGAAATAAAAAAAAAAAAGAAGGTGCAGTGAGAGTAACAACGCTAAAGCAGCTATGGTATTTGGAATACTTTGGCTATTCCCTGGACCATTATATTGTTACAGGTTAATTACAATCAGATGCCTTAAACTAATAAACAATATGCAGTTAGTTTCGGTGTATATGATAAAGCTGCGTCAGGGATATGGATCTAAAAAAGAAAGGGTAACCACACAGGAACAGTAGCACTGCTTTGATGCTGGGTGCCACCAATTTGCAAAACCGAGCTGAGAACTTGCGTACGCCAGGGTTGGAGCTACCGTGAAAATGTGCATGGGTTTATGGCAAGTTTAGGTTTTATACATCGTGATTTGAGCGTGGAAGCGTTCGTACGCAACATTTTTGTGCATACACGCCGTTTATACATGAGACCCGTGGAGTCCATTTAATGAAACAAGTTCAGAGGTGTGGCCTAGAATTACTTTGATTGATAAAAAACACTATAAAGTTTGAGTTTGAGCTTTTGACAAGAAGCATATCCAGATGGGAATCATGCCTCGCACAAAAGAGCTGTCTGAAGAGCTACGATAGAGAAATGTTAATCTACATAAGACTGGAAAGGGTTACAAAGTCATCTCAAAGATTTTAGATATTCATCAGTCTACTGTTAGGCAAGCTGTCTATAAATGGAGACAATTTGGTATTGTGCATACTCTGCCTAGAAGTGGGCGCCCTGCCAAGATGACCCCAAGAGCACAACGCAAAGTCAGCAATTAACAAGAAGAACCCTAGAGTGACAGCAAAGGACTTGAAGAAGTCATTAGAACTGGCTAACATCTCTGTTCATGAGTCAACTATATGCAAAAAATTGAACAAGAAAGGAGTCCATGGCAGGACACCAAAGAAGGAAGCCACTGCTATCAAAAAAGAACATTGCTGAACGCCTGAAGTTTGCAAAAGAGCACTTGGACACTCCACAATAGTACTGGGAAAATGTTTTGTGGAGTGATGAAACCAAAATTGAACTATTTGGGAGTAACAAGCAGAACTTCATTTGGCGTAAAAAGGGCACTGCATATCAACATCAAAACATCATCCTTACAGTAAAGTATGGTGGAAGGAACATCATGATTTGGACCTGCTTTGCTGCATCAGGGCCTGGACAGCTTGCCATCATTGAAGGGAAAATAAATTCACAAGTTTATCAACAAATTCTCCAGGATAATGTGAGGGTGTCTGTCCATCAACTTAAGCTCAGAAGAGGGTGAGTGATACAACAGGACAATGACCATAAATATCACAGCAAATCCACAGCACAATGGCTTCAGAATAACAAACAAACATCGGAGTAGCCCAGTCAGAGCCCACATCTCAATCATATTGAGATTCTGTGGAATGACTTGAAGAGAGCCATACAAAGAAGACAACCAATGAATATGGAAGAGTTAAGGCAGTTCTGCAGGGAAGAATGGGCTAAAATTCCCCCCGCACGATGTGCAGGTCTGATCTGCGGTTACAGGAAGTGCCTGGTTGAGGTCACTGCTGCCAAAGGGGGGTCAACCAGTTATTAAATTCCAAGGTTCACTTACTTTTTCCACTACCACTGCGAATGTTGAATGTGTTTGTAAAATAAAGACATGAAAGAGTAGAATGTTTTGTGTGTCATTGGCTTAAGCTCATTGTGTATATCAGTACCTGTGATTTAGATGAAGATCAGATCACTTTTTATGACCAATTCATGAAGTAAACCAGATAATTCCAAAGAGTTCACATACATTTTACTTTGACTGTATTTTATGAATTTTAAAAAATAAGTGGCTCATTCTTGCTTTACAATGGAGCTTATGGGTCCCATTGTAAAAAAAAAGCCTTAAACTTACCACACATATCCATTTTGCAAGCCAAAAAGTTGAAGTATAGATCCATATCTTGAGATGGCATACATTTTGCAAAATAGTGTATCTATGTTTTTTTAAGAAGGGAAAAAAATGCAAGTTTCAGGCATTTTAACAGGAGACCGCCTGTATTTTTCACTTTGCTGATCACCTTCAATCTGAAGTACCCTCTCAGGGACAGGGGACTGTATTCTGCTCAGAATGTCACATGCCAAGCTTCGTTACTGTCATTGAATGTTAATGCCCAGATGAGAACTGCTGTCTCTATTCTGTAAACAACTAGACAATAATAACTGAAAGAAGTAACACTTATGATCACTTGCATTCTTTCACTATACAGAAGCAGGTTTCATTATTTTGCAAAGATATTGCCTTCTGCTGCTAGATTGAGAATGCATGCATATACTTCGATGAGAGAGAATATTGAGCATGCGCATAGCATGCAATCAAGTGATAAGAACAGCACAGACGTCATAGGCATTCATCCATCAGTCCATTCACCCATCTTCCTAATCTGCTTATCCAGGGCAGGGACAAGCAGCCGCAGGAGCCTATAACAGCAAGAATCAGGCACAAGACATGAACAATTTCTGGGCTGGACACCAGTCCATCTCAGAGCAAACATACAAACAAGAGTCAATTTAGTTACATCAGTTCACCAAAGTTTTAAGTGGTTGAAATTTAGTAAGCTTAGTACAGGTGATTTAACATAGACAGAGTGATAGCACAGAAGCTGTCATTCCTGTCTCATCGTACCAGGGCCTACATGGAGTTTACAAGTTCTCCAGGGGTTATTTATAGATCTGGCTGAATTGAATGCCAGTCATTTACTCACTCACAAAACATGGTTCTTAGTTCTTGGATTACTATATCTTCAGCAAGAACAATTCATCAAGCAATACAACAGTTGACAATTGGTTTCTGGAGTTTCAAACTGCTCTACCACACATTGCCTTCTTCATTTATTTTTTCAACGGTGCACACACATGACACACCATGGAAAGAGTGACATAAAGGTAGCTTGGACCTTTCAAAAATCTAAAGCTTTTATTAAAAATTCAATGCACTGTAATAAGTTCAGGTCAGATTTATTGCTGTATAGTATGTATAGCATAAAACTCTTATGTGCGGTGTTCACCACATTGCCAATCAGTGTGAATCTCGCTCTATAGGCTATGTAAAATAACAGAGAATGTAACTGACGAAAAGTAGGCACCATTTAGGAAAAAAAAAATTTATGATTTGCACACACCTGTTTGTTATTACAAGTTATGGCAAAACATAACAGCTGAAAAAACAGAAATACAGATGCAAAAGTAAGATGATAAGCAGAATACAGCATGGCATCAGTTTGGAGTGTATTAATAACTCCACCCACCAAGAGCAGGGAAGCAAGCAAGAAACGTATACTTACCTCAAGAAAACAGTACTAACAATCTGTGATAAAAGTTATTATTTCCAGTTTACTTCTGTTGTCACAAGCATGCTTCACAAATGTATGAGGGCAGAAGGCATGTTTTCTTAAATCAAAACCTTTACTTATTCACAGTGAATGCTTTGTACTGGTTTTAAGGCTTTTTCCCCCCACATATTTTCCAATTAGTTTCATTATAAAATACAAGAATATGTTTTAAAATTTATAAAATATGCTGCACTTTATAATGCAGTTTCATATGACAAATACAGGGGGTCCTCGGGTTACGACACAGTTCCGTTCCTACAACAGTGATGTAACCTGAATTTTGGTGTAAGTCGAAACACACCCTAGCCTAAGTCACTTACCTATCCTAACACATTTGCAAAATCATAATCAAGAACATAAAAACACAACTATGCCACAGAAATAGGAAAGAAATATACTGTACTGTAGTAACAGAAAAAATGACAAAAAATGAGTGTAAAAAAAATTCCTTACCTTTAATCCTTCTGATCTCTTTACAATGTCTAATTTCACTTCCATTGTGATGGCTTTCCTCTTCTTCGAAGCACTACCATTTAAAGCCTCTGACTTTCATTTAGGAGCCATGATAAGGGCCAAAATGTCGCCAAACAAAGCAACACAAATGAAACACTTGTGCCGCGTGCAACCAAACGAGTTTGTCAACTCCCTCACTCAAAACGTCACGTACTTCCACTACGCAATACCAAACTAGTTCGCACACATAGTCAATAAGTATGACACTAACAGCGTAAGCCGAAACACTCGTGTCTCAATTTTTTTTAAAGTTTTTATGGGAATGAGCGTTGTAACCTCCAAATGTCGATAGTCGAGACATTGTAACCAGAGGAACCATGACTGAGAAGAAATATTGACTTGAAAAAAACTGAACATATGCTTGTAACTTGCTTGTGAATTCTGCTGGTTTGTGTTTATTAAAAAGAGAATAAAGTAAAAAGGAATTTGAACGGTAGGTAGTGGTTAAACTTCAATAAACTAGGTAATACCTATTTACGCAACACAGAGTACACCAGTTTTTACTTTACATATAGCATTCACTCTAATAGGAAAGGAGTGCATGTAAGAAAGTAAGTGACTTGTGTAAGAGAGAGAGCTATTAATGAACAAATACTTATCAGTACAAAGTTAATCCACAAAAAATTGCAGTTTTTATACACAAGAAATGCTTTTTTGCTATGGGGACAAAAGACAAATGTGCATAAAATTTAAA
Organism: Erpetoichthys calabaricus; assembly: GCF_900747795.2. NCBI lineage: Eukaryota > Metazoa > Chordata > Cladistia > Polypteriformes > Polypteridae > Erpetoichthys > Erpetoichthys calabaricus. The sequence continues at coordinate 84,768,143 of NC_041400.2, forward strand.
TACTGTATAGAAAAGACTGGGAGCTATATGTTTGCTAAAATACTAGATGATAAACAAAAAGAAACACACCACTAGTGTTTCTTAAATAAAGCAGAATGTAGAGAGCTTGAATTTAGTAAAATTGTAGGTTTTAGTAAGACTGTAGAATTGTCAGAATTGTATTTCCTCATTATTTATTACTCACAATGATACAAACTAATCACTCAGAAATATGAATAGACTTAAACTAGAAGTCAAGAGTTTTCAAATAATTAAATTTCTAGTGTTAACATTTATTAGAATGGCAGCTCAACACAAATTTTACATTGTAATTGTCCAACCAGCAGATATACAGTAACTTTGTTTGAATTTCTTTAGAAATAGGACACATTTGAAGTACAACTGGCGATGCAAGCAAAATTCATAACAGTAGTTTGAAAAATCAGGGGATGACATATGCAAAATTCAGCGCATCTCCGAATAAAGTTTGGTCTCCAGTCCGACCTGGACAATGCATCTCAGAGCACAGGTCAGTCCTCCAGCAAATGACGCATTGTGTTGACTGCAGCAATTTCCTGAGTGTAAAGATTTGTAACTTTGAATTTTATTTAAAGCATTTTAAAGGTGTGTAAATTAAATATTACATATTCCAACTTCAAATTTGTATGTGATAGCTCCAGATAAAATAAACTTTGTACCCAGAAAAACCTTACAAGAGCACAAAGATCAAGCATCAGGAAATCTGACTGGTATGCTAGTACCTTTGGACATTTTCTGCACAGCCAGTGACCTAATTTCTTGGGCAAAATTCAACTGTCTGAAGGTTTCCACTTCTAAATGCTTTTCCAGTTTTTTGCATGAGAAAAACATTCCAGTAACTGTCACTCCAGTTCAGTGTTTTTCCCATTAAAACAAAACATGTTAACAGAAAAAAAATACTTCATTAACCAAAATTAAAATAAAAAATGTCTAAAAACTAGAACTAAATGAAAAAAAGAAAATAAAAACAAAAACTAAACTAGTTTTTGAAATTTTGATTTTCAAAGTTTCATCACTTATAGTGACTTATTTTGTTGATTTCATTGGCCATAACTGACTAGCAGTCACAGATGCCTCGTTGTCAGCTAAGAATGGTATCTTTCATCAAATGTCAAAGAAAAGGAGATTAAAACATGCCACATGTTACTTTGGAAGACATAGCTACTGTTAAGTAATTTGAAAATTAGAGTCATGGATATTTGTCAAGCTCAAATACCTACATCAGTTTCAAATTTAGTCAGAATTTAGACTGAAAACAAAAATATTATACTCTAAAGAAGGTACGAATGTCAATAATTTCAGCCTTATTTTGCACAGATATTTCTTGCTCTCTGGTGGTACAATTGCAATAACAAATTTAGCAGATGTGTAGCATGCAATCAGTGTTATAAACAGTTGATGTTACATGTCTACACTTAATTCTATTCAGGTTATTAATACTGCTGTTTCACCGTAAGTGGTGCAGTATCACAGAGCTAGTTCCTATCAAAATATTGTGATGAACTTGTCTATGTTACTCGCTCCATCTTTAGCAAATGGTCAGATTGCAATAATTGTACAATTTTGCAAAGATTTTAATGGGACAGGGAAGTCACTAGGTTGTCCTAGACAGCTTACCAGAACTCTTAATTCTGAAGTATGCTATGTTGCTCAGGGTTGGGATGCTCAGATCAGGTTTATTTAAGCCTGATACTGATCACCAATTTCATGTTACTTAATCACCCATTTACGATACCAATTCAGATTTTTTCATCCTTTAAAAAAAAAAAAAAAAAAAAAAAAAAAAAAAGCTCCTGCATAACCAGACGCACTGAAGCCTTATGTTCTATATTAATGTTTTACCTTTGGTAATACAATTTAATTTAAGGTAATACATTACCTTAAATTAAACTATAGACCACAGATATTAACTGTTTTTTTTTTTTTATTAACAAAATAAAATTATATAGGCTTATTGTTCAGTGACCACAGAAATACTAAAATAAGTAAAATTTCCTTAAAATATATATTTTAATAAAATATGTTCAAAAATATTTATCAATAATGTGGCATAAAAGAAAATAAAATGCTAATGATAATTACAAAGCCGTTATATTTTTTTCTGTATTGCACTTAACCAAAACAAGGCCAAAATTTAAAAAAAAAAAAACAATTGTTTAAATGTAAATATACATGTACTTAAAGGTTAAGTGCACTACAGATTTTTTTCTGTTAAAATATATATTTACTATATTTATAAAGGTGTTTTTTTCTTCAGTATATCAGCTAGACATTCACAATTCTTGAGGTGTAATTATAAATATGGATTACTATTTTAATTATGCTGTACTTGTTTCTTACCAAACTGTATGCTGTATGACACACAGCACACATATAATAAACAGTATAAATCTTTAAAAAGCTGCAAATGCATCAAATGTTCATAAGTCATTTATCAAGAAGACACAAGACTAACATGCTTAACAGGTTTATAAGTAAAAGGTATATTTTGCTGTTAAGGTAACAAACCTATTGTTTACTAAGCAGCAATTTCAAATTAACCTTTATACTTTCTTTTTCCAGTTAAAAACATAAGCTGTTGCACTTAAAACAAGCTCGTATCCAAACTGAAACGGTGTCCATTTTAATTAAAGAGAAAAATAAAAAGGTCAGAGTAGCTTTTCTTACAGTTTGTCAAACTGCACAGGATAACTTCTCCAATTTATTACCGTAATCCATTTTCTTTAATGGAAAAGCTAAGCCCTCTGATAAAATAAGCCTACAATGCAGGAAGTTTGCATCAAAATAAATAAATAAATAAATACCCCTTGTGTAAAGGAGCACTGCACCTAAATTACCATAAAGCTTGGGAAAACAGAGGCTCAAAAGATCGGCTTTTGTGATTTACCCATGACCAATCACGTCTTTTTAACTTAAGTATGCATCTCTAAATAAGGTAATTCAGTCTGGTATTTTTACTTTGCAGCAGTGCAGAGCTCAGGTCAGAGTCTATCTGAAACCGTGGCCAATGTCCCTCCAACATTTAGCTATATAACAATTCCACTCTTATCCTATTCATTGCTCCTTATCACTTTTGTTTATTGTAACAACTACGTTTATATTCCTACATGTAAATGTACACAAACTGTTATTTGTTCATGGCTTTCTTTTTTCATGTTTGTTTCTTAACCTAATTATTTGGTGATTAATGCTTGATATTAGTTTGTATCTTGTGATATTACTGTAATATTTGCTTTTATTTCTATCATATTCCTCTGAATATCTGTGAAGCACTTAAGCATAGGAAAGGAGCTATATAGTATATACTGTAAATAAAATGTGTTACTGTTATTAGCACAGTTCAAGCAGTGACTCCAACAGCATTTCAAAAAATAATTAAAGCAAGAATTACCAGAAAAAAATGCACTTTCAAAGATTCAAAATGTGTAGATGACATACAGTCAGTCAGCATCAGGATATACCATACATAAGTAAGAGAATATATGTACAGTAATCCCTCACCTATCGCGGGGGTTACGTTCCAGAGCCCCCCGCGATAGGTGAAAATCCACGAAGTAGAGACCTATATTTATTTTATTATTTATACATATTTTAAGGCTTTATAAACCCTTCCCACGCTCTTATAAACCTTTCTCACTCTCTTGTTAACCTTTCCCACGCTCTTATAAACACTTCCTATGCTCTTAAACACCTCAGACCAACACTGCACACTGCACGCAGTGATCGGACGTCAATGTGTCTGCACTCGCATTGTGAAGGGGGGCAGCTGAACTCAAGCTGAGCAGAAATGGACTTTGTGCTGCTTCTGCCAAAATGCCTGCTTGTCGCTCTGCGCGTTCGGCAGGAGGAGGAGTGTGTGTGTGTGGGTGTGTGAGAGCTGAACGCACCTTCGCTCAAATCCCCCCCTCCCCGGAAGCGCAGTACGCTCCTGCCACTTCGCATTGTCAAGGGGGTGGGGAGCTGAATGAACGCTAAGGAGAAGTGGACTTTGTGCTGGCTTTGTGCTGCTTGTCGCTCTGCGTGTCAATAATTTAAAAGCCTGTACATCACCAATTTTCCTGTCTCACTGTCTTGTCTTGCGTGAAGTTAAAATGTTTTATAATAGTGAGATGTTACTCATATCCTTAGCCCGACATCCACATATCATATGTGTTAAAGTGTGTTTTATAAGTTTACATGTGTTAAAAGCATGTGGGATGGGTATTTTAAGGCATAAACTATAAAAATGTTTATTTATATGGTCTTTCTATATCGCGGATTTTCTCCTGTTGCTGATGGGTCTGGAACATAACTTCCGCGATAGGCGGGCAATCACTTGTATTTAAAAACCCGCGAAGTCGTGAATCCGCGAAAAGTGAACCGCGAAGTAGCGAGGGATTACTGTACTAAGATCTTACTGCTTGAAAATGGAATCTCAGCAATAAAAATGAAAGGGTTTTTTAAATTAATTAAGCATTCGCTTTAACCTATTGCAGGTTACAGTAACAAAAATACATAGGAGCACAGTAGTTATTTGTAGTGGACTTTTTTTTTTTTTTTTTAAACTAAAAACAAAATTTATCTTAAAATTAGAAAAGCACTGATATAGCCACCGATTTACTTTCAGTTACCTTACAACTTTCTCAATTTTACACCCAAGGTGTGTCATCAGACGTTCAAGTCCAATACTCGTAAAAAGCCACAAGATGGAGCCAATACTGAGTACAAGTATCTAGGGAAAAGTACTGAACCACTATGCATGCTAACAATTTGTATCTATGGTAATTACGCAGTCACAACACAAACCATTAGCAGAACTTTTGACGAGAACAGGCCATTTGGCTCAAGAAAGCTTGCCAATTATATCCACCTAATTCCTCCAAAGTAACATCAAATTATTTTTGAATGTCCCCAAGTAGTGCTGGGCAGTATACCTGTTCATACCAAAAGCCTGTACAGCCGCTGTCCTTTTTGCTATGGCCCTGGGACAATCTCCTGGCACCAAGTCTCATGTTTACGGTCCCCGCGAGACGCACCGTGGCAAGTCTCCTTGGTCTCGCAGGTCTTTAAAATGTCTTCCGAGATGATCGCGTATCGTAGCCTTGCATTTGCTTTCCAGGACAGGATTTCTTTTTATAATAGAGCAATATGGATAGAAATATAAACAAAACACTGGTTAAGTTTGAGCATGATACCAAGATAGGTGGACTGGCAAATAATCTAAATTCTATTGAATCATTTATGTTAGGTAGAATGCCTAGAGGGGGCTGGGCGATGTCATGGCCTGGAACCCCTGCAGATTTTATTTTTTCTCCAGCCGTTTTGTTTTTTCTGTCCTCCCTGGCCATCCAACCTTACTTTTATTCTATGTTAATTAGTGTTCTCTTATTTTAATTCTTACTTTGTCTTTTTTTCTCTTTCTTCATCATGTAAAGAACTTTATAGCACTTTTTCATAAAAATAATGTAGCTCACAAATAAATGATGTTGTTGTTGTTCCTTTAGTTTGATGCTCAAACTCTCATGTGGGGCTTAATCAAATGCTTTCTGAAAATCAAGATAAAGAATAGCATATGCACCACCCTGAATATATCTTTTGATGTTTCCTAATTGAATACCAGCATACTAGTAAAACACTACCTCCTTCATATGAACTCATGCCAATTGTTCCTTAAAACTCCTGTCCTTGCTATGTGCTGCTTAATCTGCTCCTTAATTCCTTCTGTTAGATTTAACTGCAGCCTTTAACACCATTCACCACTACATTAAATGGAAAAATCAGCTGAAATCTCGGGCAGAGTCCTTGAGTGGGTTAGCTCATATTTGTCAAACCTATTTTAGTATGTGCAAAACATGTGCTGGCAGTATTCTGTAATTTATATACTGTAGTAGTCTATGCCTGCACTCTGTGGAGACTGCTATAAAAAATTACTGAATTAAATTACCCTAAGTTCTTGTCTATAAGCCGGACTCATGTATTAGCCGGAGACCAAAAATCATACGAATTTTTAAAATAAAATCGTATCATAGATAAGCCGGACTCATGGATAAGCCGAACGTACTATAACCTATAACTAATAGAAGGGAGGGAGGTCAGTGGTCTCACTCGCGGCCATTTAATTTCTTTAAGGGGGGAGAGAGTGTGAGATATTGGCGTCTCTCTCACTCCCCGCATGGCGCGGTTGGAGCGGCCGGAGCGCGTTCTTTCTGCTCTGGGCGTCGCCGAGTCAACACGAGCGCGTAGCGGTCATTTAAATTGTGATTTTATATGTAAGCATATTTAAATATATATCGCGGATTTCTGCGGACAATGGGTCTTTTAATTTCTGGTACATGCTTCCTCAGTTGGTTTGCCCAGTTGATTTCATACAAGGGACGCTATTGGCAGATGGCTGAGAAGCTACCCGGCTTACTTTTCTGTCTCTCTTGCGCTGACTATCTGTGATCCTGACGTATGGGGATTGAGCAGGGGGGCTGTTTGCACACCTAGACGATACGGACGCTCGTCTAAAAATGCTGAAAGATTATCTTCACGTTGCTATCTTTTGTAAAGCTGATTCCTGAAAAGACATGCTGCACAGTGCTTCGCATACTTAAAAGCTCGAAGGGCACGTATTGATTTTTGACTGAAAAACAAACTCTCCCTCTCTCTCTCTTTGTCTGCTCCTGACGGAGGGGGTGTGAGCTGCCGCCTTCAACAGCTTTGTGCCGCGGTGCTTCGCATACTTACAAGCCAAACAGACATATTGATTTGTTTGCTTCACTCCTTTGAAGAGGAAGATATGTTTGCATTCTTTTAATTGTGAGACGGAACTGTCATCTCTGTCTTGTCATGGAGCACAGTTTAAACTTTTGAAAATGAGACAAATGTTTGTTTGCAGTGTTTGAATAACGTTCCTGTCTCTCTACAACCTCCTGTGTTTCTGCGCAAATCTGTGACCCAAGCATGACAATATAAAAATAACCATATAAACATATGGTTTCTACTTCGCGGATATTCTTATTTCGCGGGTGGCTCTGGAACGCAACCCCCGCGATGGATGTATAAGCCGGACTTATGTATAAGCCGATATTCTATTTTTTCATTTTCACAACTTTTTTCCTTAGATAAGCCGCGGCTTATTGACAAGAACTTAGGGTATATTCAGATGGACCTTTATTGTTTTCACTTTACATGCTTCCCACTGGGAACTATCTTCAGAAAACAAACATTCATTTTCAAACATATTCGGACTGATTCTCTGATGGCACCTTTATTTGTGACAGTGAATTAATTATATTACATTTGACTAGTAACATGAACAACACACATGGACAGGAAAATTCAAGTTTTGTAGAATTCTAACCTACTTATGTGCTTTTGTGTATGTAAATGATGCTGCTGAAAAAGCAAATTTGATGTTTTCTTTAATAAACATGACTATGTAAAAACCTTAAACTTTACTCTTAGCTTTTTCAGCATTTTTTGAAATATTATATATTCAATGTTTTTGTTGAGATTCACAAGTCTATTATTATTATATCATTTTTTGCTCTACAGAATGCAGGTTTTGGAATGATTTTTGTAGAAGGGACATGTTCAGAATGAATGTGTTGTTAAAATTTTGCTATGTAATCACAAGCAGGATTTCACTGCTCTAACTTAAGAAGCAGCAGTTAAGACTTTTTTCTCATTAATGAAGAGTCACCCTCCTGCCCATTTTCGGACAATTTCTCTGTAGAAGAACCACCCCGGGGGAGATTTCACCCAATATTCCCACCTATCCTAAAATGCATCAAATATAGCTCATCACATCTGGTGTGAGACGAACAACTGATCTATTGGTAAAAAAGCTGAACACCTCTGTTCATTAAGAAAAAAAAATATTCTGGTACAGTGGAACCTCTAGATACGAGTTTAATTCGTTCCAGCACTGAGCTTGTATAGCGAATTTCTCGTATCTAGAACAAACTTCCCCATTGAAAAAAATGGAAATCCAGTTAATCCGTTCCGCACCCCAAATATATTAACATAAAAATCAATTTTCCTAACAAATAACACTGATAAATTATATATACTGTAGTCTACCTTTAATAAATAACACTGGTAAATAATATAACTGATTATTAAAAGAATCAAAACAGGTGTCTAAAGTGCAGTAGAGCATTCAATAAATCTTTAAATAAATAATCCTTAAAACAGTTGTGAAGTGGAGGTTTAAAATACACAAGATGACAATCCCCGGTGTTTCTTCTCTGTTAGCGTCTCACCTGCGGGCTCTGCAACAGGCGAGACACTCTTAATGCAGCTGACCTTCTCTACACCGTCCTGCTTCAGCTGTTTGGCTCGTCTGTTCAGCTACACGCGAGCCTGCACTCACTCGCTCTCCCGCACCGACTTCCTGCCTGCGCGCTCGCTCTCTCTCTCTCTCTCTCCTTTTACTTCTTCTCCCCCTTAACCGGCTCGCGCTTCTCTATATATGCGGGGAGGACATGGCAGCTGCAGCCCATCAGCCACAGGAACAATCATGGATGTGGGCAGTTTCCCACCTGTGCACTTAAGCAACTGCTACCACGCCCCCTCGCTAAGCCGCGAGCTATACCCACAGCCTGGCTCGTGGCTCGTTACGCGAGCCAATGCTCGCATTTAGATCTGAATTTTTCGCTCATACTTTCCTCGTATTTTGAATTTCTCGTATACGGAGGTGATCGTATCTCGAGGTTCCACTGTATTTTTTTTATTTTTGTTGAGCATTTATTTATAGAGATAGAATGTGACCACGACACTGTACTTTTATTATACACTAATATTATAGCTGCAGTTATGTTGAATTTAGTGTATTTCAATAAATTACCCAATTTACATCCTCTATTATTTAAAAATAATATACTGTACAGTATTCTCCATTTACTGTTTACAGGCAGAGAATTTAAAGACAACATTTTAATAACTAACTCAATTTAATTCAGTTTACCTTTACATAGTAGTTATCACCAACTTCAGTCTCAGAGTGTAGTAACAAATTCATAAATTAAATATAATTACCAGCTAAACAAACTACTTAAATCATAATTCACACACACATAACAATACAAATTAGTCTAAACTTGCACTAAAACAAAGCTTTTTTTAAAACTGAATGATGTTAAAGGTATGTATTCAAGTCAATTATTTTTTTGCCCAGTTTATTTTTGTAATATTCACTCAGTGCAGGTGTATAGTGCTGTGACAAATAGATACAAATACAATTGTAATTATGTAATTAGTAATTTGTAAAGACACAGATATATTTAAACAGCGAAGCGAGAAAACAAACTAGTTCGAAACTGATTAATGTCTGTCCATTAATTAATTATTGAACTATGGCCAGTTGACAACAAAGGATTACTGTTCTTCTGTGTCTCCGTTCTGTTTCCACTAATGTTACTATTGAGATATGGTTGTACTAAACGAATACAGTGCATCTGGAAAGTATTCACAGTGCATCACTTTTTCCACATTTTGTTATTTTCCAGCCTTATTTCAAAATGGATTAAATTCATTTTTTTCCTCAGAATTCTACATACAACACCCCATAATGACAACGTGAAAAAAGTTTACTTGAGATTTTTGCAAATTTATTAAAAATAAAAAAATTGAGAAAGCACATGTACATAAGTATTCACAGCCTTTAACATGAAGCTCAAAATTGAGCTCAGGTGCATCCTGTTTCCCCTGATCATTCTTGAGATGTTTCTGCAGCTTAATTGGAGTCCACTTGTAGTGAATTCAGTTGATTGGACAGGATTTGGAAAGGCACACACCTGTCTATATAAGGTCCCACAGTTGACAGTTCATGTCAGAGCACAAACCAAGCATGAAGTCAAAGGAATTGTCTGTAGACCTCCGAGACAGGATTGTCTTGAGGCACAAATCTGGGTAAAGTTACAGAAAAATTTATGCTGCTTTGAAGGTCCCAATGAGCACAGTGGCCTCCATCATCCGTAAGTGGAAGAAGTTCGAAACCACCAGGACTCTTCCTAGAGCTAGCCGGCCATCTAAACTAAGCGATCGGGGGAGAAGGGCCTTAGTCAGGGAGGTGACCAAGAACCCGATGGTCACGCTGTCAGAGCTCCAGAGGTCCTCTGTGGAGAGAAGAGAACCTTCCAGAAGGACAACCATCTGTACAGCAATCCACTAATCAGGCCTGTATGGTAGAGTGGCCAGACGGAAGCCTCTACTTAGTAAAAGGCATATGGCAGCCCGCCTGGAGTTTGCCAAAAGGCACCTGAAGGACTCTCAGACCATGAGAAAGAAAATTCTCTGGTCTGATGAGACAAAGATTGAACTCTTTGGTGTGAATGCCAGGCGTCACGTTTGGAGGAAACCAGGCACCGCTCATCACCAGGCCAATACCATTCCTACAGTGAAGTATGGTGGTGGTAGCATCATGCTGTGGGGATGTTTTTCAGCAGCAGGGAGTGGGAGACTAGTCAGGATAAAGGGAAAGATGACTGCAGCAATGTACAGAGACATCCTGGATGAAAACCTGCTCCAGAGCGCTCTTGACCTCAGACTGGGGCGACGGTTCATCTTTCAGCAGGGCAACGACCCTAAGCACACAGCCAAGATATCAAAGGAGTGGCTTCAGGACAACTCGGTGAATGTCCTTGAGTGGCCCAGCCAGAGCCCAGACTTGAATCCGATTGAACATCTCTGGAGAGATCTTAAAATGGCTGTGCACCGACGCTTCCCATCCAACCTGATGGAGCTTGAGAGGTGCTGCAAAAAGGAATGGGCGAAACTGGCCAAGGATAGGTGTGCCAAGCTTGTGGCATCATATTCAAAAAGACTTGAGGCTATAATTGCTGCCAAAGGTGCATCGACAAAGTATTGAGCAAAGGCTGTGAATACTTATGTACATGTGATTTCTCAGTTTTTTTATTTTTTTAAAAATTTGCAAAAACCTCAAGTAAACTTTTTTCACATTGTCATTATGGGGTGTTGTGTGTAGAATTCTGAGGAAAAAAATGAATTTAATCCATTTTGGAATAAGGCTGTAACATAACAAAATGTGGAAAAAGTGATGCTCTGTGAATACTTTCCGGATGCACTGTATATTACATTTTAAATCAATTGAAACAAATCTGAATTTCAAATACAAAATCAAAACACAAATTGTATTATTACTCTTTGAAATGTTGTGCCTCTATAGTTACAACTCAGTAGTTAGTGTTCTGAAAGGTGACTGTCTCCAAACATAAGCCAAATTTATTTATTTTATTTAATATTATATTATATATATATACACTGTATGAAATACATTTTACTGGACAATATATAAATAAATCAATTTGTATGAACTAATATTGACTGCATCCATATAGCAGCAAAAACAAATACAGTAATCCCTCGCTACTTCGCGGTTCACTTTTCGCGGATTCATGACTTCGCGGATTTTATATGTAAGCATATCTAAATATATAAAGCGGATTTTTCGCTGCTTCGCGGGTTTCTGCGGACAATGGATCTTTTTACTTGCTTCCTCAGTTGGTTTGCCCAGCTGATTTCATAGAAGAGATGCTATTGGCAGATGGCTGAGAAGCTACCCAATCAGAGCACGCAGTTAAGTTCCTGTGTGCTGCTGATTGGCTCAGTGACGGAGTGTTGCATTAACCAGGAAGTCTCATCTCACTCATTCAGCATTAACGTGCTACTGCTTCAGGGGCCGTGTCCAAGCACCAACAGAAGATGCAAATGATTGCAGAAAAGGTAAAAGTTTTGGATATGTTGAAGGAAGGGAACAGCTACACCACTGCAGGACACCATTACAGCATCAATGAGTCCACGATTCTTTTTATTTAAAAAGGAGGAAAAGCATATAAGATCTACGGCCGCAGTGTCCTTTAACCAGGGCGCAAAACGAGTTGCAAGTGGACGTGATAAGGCAGTAGTCTGGATGGAATCTGCTTTAGGAATCTTTGCAACAAGGTCGACGACGTCATGACCGCCTACAAGCTGCTACGTGTACTTCGCTATACAGTAAGTATAAACTTATCTACCGATTTCATATTGCTTAGCAGTTGTCCCTGTTATTAATAGAGTAAATGGTGGGTTGTAAACAATACAGGGAGGGTTTAAAAACGTTCAAATACACGTTAAATAATTAAATAAATATGGTATCCCTACTTTGCGGAAATTCAGTTATCGCGGTTGGCCTTGGAACCTATCTCCCGCGATAAGTGAGGGATTACTGTAAATTGGTCTTGCGGTTCCAGTACTTTTGGAGAGGACTGTATACCTGCACATTTTGAACAAATGAATAAAAGCAGTTTTGAGTCACTACAAAATGCATATACAGTATGCATAAGAACAAGCTTTCTATGTGATTGAAAAAGTGTTACATAATGTACAGTGGAATAGTGTTTTGGTTATATTTACTATGAAATTCAAAGTAAATTGAAAGTTAGTTTTGCTATAGACTAAAGATGAATATGAGAAGAGAGTTCAGAATTTCGGCCTCTCTCTTTCCTGCCATTGACAGATAGAGGTATTCAACAATATAGATGATTGCACCTTTTATATCAGACCAAAATATAGGTACATGTGACTAACAGGTGTTTCTTGTTATCCACTAGTATCCCGTTAAGAGTTATTGTTTAAACAATAAATAGGTCTGAATTTAAGCTCTTGGTTTTAGCCTTGGGCGTCACATGAGAAGACTGCATTTGTTGTTAAGGCTAAACCATCAGGAAGACCAAAGAGCCGACTATGGCAGAAATGCAAGCCATTTTTAAGCAAAGAAAAGGATAAACAGTCAGGGGAATTCCAGAAAGATTGTGCGTAGCCAATACAATAATCTGGGATGTTCTAAATAAAATTACTGGTGCAGTGAGCAACAGACATCGGAAAGATAATGAAAAAACAGCAGCAGCAAAGGACAGAAACACTAACAGCTTTGAGGAAAAACCAAAAAAATAAAAACCAGGCACATCAGAAATAACCTGCACTAGGCAGGGATAAGGTATCACAATCCACCATTCAAAGAAGACTTGGAGAAATAAGAGCTTTACACCACAAAATGCAAACCACTTATCAGTAGTAAAAATAAGAAAGCCAGATTTAAATCTGCATTAAAAAAAGCACCGAGATGAGCCACAAAAGTACTGGAACTAAGCTTTATGGATTTAGTACTTGGATGAAATTGATGAGGATAAGATTAACGTCTAACAATGGGATGCAAAGGTCAAAATGTGAAGGAAGACAGGATCTGCTCATGATACAAAACACACACGCTCATCTGTTAAGCACAATAAAAGGTACAGTCGTGGCTTGGGCTTGCATAGTAACTTCTGGGACAGGCTCAATAACCTTTATTGATTATATTAGAGGGTTCACCCCCTGCTTGCTTCACTCGAACCAGCCTGTGCTACCCAATAGCCACTTCCATGTCTCTGCCACTCACGTTGTGAACAGGGGGACTGAACACACCCCAAGGAGACACGGCTCCGAAACCCTCTCTTAAAACAGTGATACAATGGGAAACAAAAACAGTTTTTTGTACCTTCTCTTATAAATTTAAAAGCCTGTACACCAGCTGTCCTACTCGGTCTTTTATTTATGGCCCCAGGCATGGTTAAATCTCTTGGCACAAAGTCTCGTCTCATGGGACGCGAGTTCTTGATACTTTTTAGTTTATAATATAAAAACGGAATAAGAATCTGAAAATCTAACAACATCACATTAAAGTTCGATAAATTCTGAAAAGAATGATACCAAACATAAATATGTAGATTTTAAAATAAGCCCGCTTTAAATTGTGACAAAAAAACATCACATAAAATCATTGTACTTTTAGGCTTAGGATTTTATATAGAGAGTAGGTAACTAATGACAGTAGCAGCAGAATGAATTAGGAAATTGTAGGAAAAAGAAAAGTATTTTAACTTAGTTCATTATCAGTTTTCCCACTGGCAATACCGATAATTAAATTAAATAACTTGATAAGGCTCTTACTTTATTTTCCTTACCTCTCTCTTAATGGCAGTCACCGACCATTAGACTTACTTATATCAAGGTAACTGAAGCACACTTGTTTTAAGAAATGGAATAATACAATTTATTGAGAAACACTGATTATAGAAATATGGTAACTATGTATACATCGACATAGAAAACAGGACACAAGACAGATAAGACAGGCAAAGAAATAACATAGAAGATGCTGGCTGCTTATTTACTATTTAGAGCTCTAATTTATCTTCGCAAAGATAAACAATTTCACTATAAGTCTTGGCATCTGATGTTGTGTGGATTTGTTTCTATTGTTGTTGCTCGGGGTTCAAGTGGAAGACTTTTCCTGCATTGGAATGTACTGTTCATTTTGCTATTGGGGTGTTTTGTTCATGATGTGTCATGATGCAGCTTCTCAGTAAGGGTTTAGTCACTGGCAAAGAGCTTGGCAATGCAGAAGGGATGTTAGAGTTAGGTCAGGGCACCCAGCTCCAAGGCTTTATGAAGAGTAACTTCCAGGCCCAAGAAGGTTTTGCCTCTTTGCTCCGCAATGAGTGGATGGTTTACCTTCCAGTTACCAAAGAAAAGGCCTTCTTCTTTCAGCTGCTCCAAATAGATGAAGATTATCAGCTTTAAGCACCCCCAAAGAGAGAGTGGTTCATCAGCCTTTATGTTTCAGAGAGTGCGAGAGAGAGAGAGAGAGAGAGATTAATGCAGCTAGTATTAAAAGAAGGTGTAACCTCTGGTAATTGGATTAAAGTAACTTCCAGTTACTGAACCAGTGCCTGCTCATAGACGCACTGTTTTGTCCATTACGGCTGCCACTAACTGAACAATAGCTCTTTTAATGAACATAGGTGATCAGCAGGTAACTCTAAGTGATATCTTTGTGATATTACTTGATCTGGGTCTGATCATCTTATCAGGGCCACAGAGGTTGCATTTTGAAGTGTTAGCATGAGCTGCAGTTTAGTCTTTTATTCTAGAATATAGATTGTGAGAAGGTGCAACTTGATTTCTGTATCCCTGTTAAATCTGCTGTTTTTACAGGTGTTGTATGCCACTAAAAAGCTTAGCAAAATAGACAATGTTCACTTTGTCCTACAAAGTCTACAGAAACATTGTGTCTGCCACTTACAGGAAAATGCATCCAAACTAATCAAGAACTTCATCATGCAACTAAACAATTACCCCACACATACTGGCAACTCAACAAAGAGCTTCATCTGGGGAAAAGTAAAACATTTTACACAGGCCAAGCCAATCTCCAGACTTTCACATAACTGAGAATGGCTTTCATCTCCTAAAGAGGAGACAGAAAGAAAAAACAAACCCCAAAACAAACAACAATTGAACAGGTTAACAACCTTGAAAAGCATAACAAAGGAAGAAACAAACCACTTGGTGATGTTAATGAGTCGCAGAATTAATGCTATTGCATGCAAGTGATATGCAACCAAATGTTAAGTGTTACTAACCTTAAGACTATCTGTTCATACAGTTTTGATAACCTAAACAATTGAGTGGTCTGCTGCATTCTTCTATATTGTTGAACACAGGTTAATGTTCATACCAGGAAACAAAACCCAAAACTCTGAACTCTCATCTCATATTTACCTTTTGATCTTAAACCCAAACATCTTTATCATACAGCAAAAACAAATGAATCGGTATTGCCATTCCAATACATTCAAATGGGACTGTATATAACAGCAAAATTAATAGTTGTCATTGAGTATGATTTGCAAGGTATGTATGCATTTAAACCAGATATTCTTAACAGGGGTGCTCTGGCCCACAGGGTGGCTGCAACTTGAATAACAATAACTACAAATAAAAAAAAAAAAAACAACATCAAAAAGGGCTGGTAGCTAGTGAGCATGTCAGTCAGAATGAAATGGTATGCAATGTGGCCGATTTCTGCATGTATAGAAAAAAACTGTGCTAACAAAGGTGTGTTTAAAGATGGAGAAAGAAAAGTGTGAACTGAGCCCAGACTCCAAGCAAAACACCAAAAGCAGAGAAGCGAGCTATGAATCACAAAGTTCTCAATGGTACTCCAGTACACAAGGCATCCTCACAGAAAGAATAGCTTGTAGTTAAGTGTACACATACCACAAGACAGTCCCTTTTATTATTGCTTTACACATTTTTTTTGCTTTATGTATCTGTTTCCTTGTTCTTCTACCCCTTCCTCCTAAATCAATTAGTATGTTACATTCGGTGTGCAATGACTGTCAGTTTTCTTAAAAACCCCCCTTGTAAGATTCATTAGAACAATACAGTCATGGCCGAAATTATCGGCACCCCTGGAATTTTCCTTGAAAATGCACCATTTCTCCCAGAAAATTGTTGCAATTACAGATGTTTTGGTATACACGTTTATTTCCTTTATGTGCATTGGAACAACACAAAAAAAACAGAAAAAAAGCCAAATCTGACATAATTTCACACAAAAATCAAAAACCGGGCTGGACAAAATTATTGGCACCCTCTACTTAATATTTGGTTGCACACCCTTTGAAAAAATAACTGAAATCAAGTGCTTCCTATAACCATCAACAAGCTTGTTACAACTCTCAACTGGAATTTCAGATCATTCTTCTTTTGCAAACTGCTCAAGGTTTCTCAGATTTGAAGGGCACCTTCTCCCAACAGCAATTTTGAGATCTCTCCATAAGTGTTCAATTGGATTTAGATCCGGACTCATTGCTGGCCACTTCAGAACTCTCCAGCGCTTTGTCTTCAACCATTTCTGAGTGCTTTTAGAGGTATGTTTGGGGTCATTGTCCTGCTGGAACACCCATGACCTCTGACGCAGACCCAGCTTTCTGACACTGGGCCCTACATTGCACCCCAATATCTTTTGGTAGTCTTCAGATTTCATGATGCCTTGTACACAGTCAAGGCATCCCCAAAACGTCTTAGAACCTCCACCATGTTTGACTGTAGGTACTGTGTTCTTTTCTTCGTAGGCCTCATTCCGTTTTCTGTAAACAGTAGAATGATGAGCTTTACCAAAAAGCTCTACATTGGTCTCATCTGTCCACAAGACGTTTGCCCAGAAGGATTTTGGCTTCCTCAAGTACATTTTGGCAAACTCCAGTCTGGCTTTTTTATGTTTCTGTGTCAGCAGTGGGGTCCTACTGGCTCTCCTGCCATAGCGTTTTATTTCGTTCTGATGTCGACGGATAGTTCGGGCTGACAATGTTGCACCCCGAGTCTGCAAAACAGCCTGAATATGTTTTGAAGTTGACTGGGGTTGTTTATCCACCATTCGGACTATCCTTCGTTGCAGTCTTTTATCAATTTTTCTCTTCCATCCACATCCAGGGAGATTAGCTACAGTGCCATGTGTTGTGAACTTCTTGATTATGTTGCGCACAGTGGACAAAGGAACATGAAGATCTCTGCAGATGGACTTGTAGCCTTGAGATTGCCGATATTTTTCCACAATTTGTTCTCAAGTCCTCAGACGATTCTCTGCTCTTCTTTCTGTTCTCCATGCTTAGTGTGGCACACTCAGACACACAACAGAAAGGTTGAGTCAACTTTTCTCCATTTTAACTGGCTTCAGGTGTGATTGCTATATTGCCAGCACCTGTTTCTTGCCACAGGTGAGTTCAAACGAGCATCATATGCTTGAATGCTTGAAATAAAACGATTTACCCACAATTTTGAAAGGGTGCCAATAATTTTGTGCGGCCCATTTTTGGAGTTGTGTGTGACACGATGTCAGATTTGGCTTTTTTTCTCTGTTTTTTTTGTGTTGTTCCAATGCACATAAAGGAAATAAACATGTATATACAAAAACATTTGTAATTGCAATAATTTTCTGGGAGAAATGGTGCATTTTCTGGGAAAATTCCAGGGGTGTCAATAATTTCGGCCATGACTGTATATACAAGAACAGCCCATTCAGCCCAACAAAGCTCCCCAGCCGTATCCCTTTAATTTTTCCAAAATATCAAGTCAAACAACATCAAATCCATTTCCTATATTGATTGCATCAGAATATAATTCAGACAGATTACATTTGTACCTTTCATTTAATTGTTTTCCCAGTGTTCACTCGTGTTAATTGACACACAAGCACCCAATGAGAAAAAGTATAAATGAGGTGACACACCACATAGCTATAAAGAAATGTGGTGTTTTAACATGATGCCAAAGGTGTGACAGTCTCATAAAGTACATACAGATCATCACTTGACAATGTTGCCACTCCACTTGATTTTAAAGCCATGCAGGTGTCAGGGCAGGCTGGCTGGCCGGCCTACCACAGCTTACATGACTTCTGCAACCACAATTCACTTTTCAGTGTTGAATCCAGAGGATAACAAAGATGCTTCTACAATTAAGTTATGAAAAAAGTGCAGGTTATAAATTAAGAAATACAGAATAATTTATGCAAAAATTAACAAGTAATAGTTAACCAAAGATAAGCAGTTATAGCAGCCTTTGTTATTATCAAAATTATCTGCAGTGACAAATTTCTGTTCGTTGGTGATTACTGGTTATTATCTACCCTTGAAAGGGACAACTCATTTCATGTTATAGTTATGAATTCAGGCACTACTAAAATAATCTATAATAATAAAAGGCAAAGTCCTCACTGACTGACTGACTCACTCACTCACTGACTGACTCATCACTAATTCTCCAACTTCCCGTGTAGGTGGAAGGCTGAAATTTGGCAGGCTCATTCCTTACAGCTTACTTACAAAAGTTAGGCAGGTTTCATTTCGAAATTCAAAGCGTAATGGTCATAACTGGAACATATTTTTTGTCCATACACTGTAATGGAGGAGGCGGAGTCACGTATCGCGTCATCACACCTCCTACGTAATCACGTGAACTAAAAACAAGGAAGACATTTACAGCACGAGTCACACGCGGGAACGAACGTAAATGACGTTAATTTTTGACTGTCTTTTAAAACTGTGTAAGCATACATATTAGCACATGTGCAATTAAACGTGTGCATTTACGGGGTGATTTCTCAGGCTTAAAAGCTCACCTTTTATCAAACGCGGGAACAAAGGTAACTGACGTTGTTCACTGTCTTTTAATACTGTGTAACCATACATATTAACACATGTCCAATTAAACGTGTGCATTTACGCGGTGATTTCTCAGGCTTAAAAGCTCGCCTTTTACTAAAAAGGTAAATGCAAAACTATTTTCAATCATTCTATGATCTGCTTCTCACAGCTGAAGGCACCGTGGCTGATGGTAAATGACGTTAATTTTTGAGTGTCTTTTAATACTGTGTAAGCATACATATTAACACGTGCAATTAAACGTGTGCATTTACGGGGTGATTTCTCAGGCTTAAAAGCTCGCCTT
>NC_041400.2:84794959-84804959 GCF_900747795.2 Erpetoichthys calabaricus
ACACCATCGCTGGGGGAGCGTCATTCAGGGGATCTGTCCCCATCGGTGAATTGATACTAGTCGTCCAACCACTGATAGCAAGAGTCCAGCGCACTAGCGGTCAAAATAGCGGTACGCCGGAATTTTGCACATCGGCCCCCTGGCGGTCCGCTAACGGCAGCAGCTGGGGGCTGACAGTTGGTCCTCGGAGAAGGGTTTGGCTGCAGGTCGAAGACTCGGCCTTTCATGGTCTGCAGAAAGAGAAGGAGGAGAGCAGCTGTACAGTTATTCCAATTAGAAAAAGAAAAAAACTGAAAACGTTTTCCGACACGAAGCAATGGCACAACTGAATCGGCTATGAACTCACAGAATAAAAAGCTCAGTATATTTAAAGAAACTTAGAGCAATTAAACAAAAGTAATTCGATGTACGATTATATACTGTATAGCGAATCTAAGGTACTTATGCAAGTAGTGTATGCATGTGTGCTTTATTTAAAAATGACATTAGGCTACTTTACATGCAAACGATACTGATGTTTAGATTTCTAAATTAAAAAAATTTAAATCCAGTTTTAAAAGCTGAGGTAATCCTGCATTTCCATTGTTGTTTTTGTTTAAAAGTCATTGTCAACAGTTTAATATATACCCGTATTTAATTTTTTTCTTTGATTCATTTTTACCCCTTGTATTAGGGCCTTCCAAGTCAGATGAACAGCTATAACTGTGGAATTTTCATGCTGATGATATGACCATTTCATGTTATAACTATAATATATATATTTTTTATGTCTTGTGATACAAAGCAGGGCGTCAGTGAGTCCCTAACCCCAACATGAACACACTAAGAGTTCAAATTGCAGTGCATTTATTACACACACTCCTCAAGAAAATTAACAAAATGTAACACAAAGTTAACATAAGTACAAGATTCTCTTTTTCTTTCTCCCCAATGTTTCTGGACAATACGTCTCACAACCACTGCACTGCCCTCTTCCAACCAAGTGCTGCCCCCATGTCCTCCCAGCACTGACTCGCCTGGGTAAGGTAGTGTAGTTCCTTTTATTAAGGACCTGGGAGTACTTCCGGTGCCTGGCCCACTGCCCAATGGAAGCAATTCTGGGTCACATGAAAGTCCTTTATAACAGGGAGCTTGTCTCCCTGCAGCGCCCTCTTGCAGCTCCCAATAACCCCAGCAGAGCTACTCTGCCGGACTGCATCTCCTAGCATGCCCTTCTGGCTTCCTACTGGGCACTGATATCAGGGGCTGCTGCTGTCTAGCGTGCTGGGGAAGTAAAGCCCCCAGTGACATCTTCCGTTTTCAGTGGGCTGTCCGTCCATCCCTTCTGGTCTTTCCTTCTGGGGTTGATCCCCTTCTCCTCCCTGGCTGGGATGCATGTCTGCCTGTTAGGAGCCTCCTGTCTAGGTAAAGAACCATCCCCTCTTCTGGCCGGGATGCCCGTCCAGCCCATGTAGCATCTACAGTCTGCATTTAATGTGTCCAGGTTTCCAAATGACCGTTTTGTGGTTTCTCTTTAGAACGTGCTGTATTTTATCCTTGAGGCCCCCTTCGATTTTAATGAGGTGTGTCTCACCTTTAGTACTTTATTCTTTCATTGTAGCATTTGTGGAGGGAGAATTATATATGGATTTGGGTTCCCATTTTTGGCACCATCTACAGTTTGTATTGGATATGTGTGCTATGTTTTTTTTATTTATATTTTTTACTTTTAGCATACTATCTCTAGTGGTTTTGATGATCCAGAAACACCTACCTTTCAAAATCCACATATTTTAAATGTATGTTTGTAATGGTTTGATAAATCTATACTAATAAAAGGCAAAGCCCTCACTGACTCACTAAGTCTCCAACTTCCCGTGTAGGTAGAAGGCTGAAATTTGGCAGGGCCATTCCTTACAGCTTACTTACAAAAGTTCAGCAGGTTTCATTTCGAAATTCTACATGTAACTGTCATAACGGTCGACAACGTCCGCCATGTTAAACTTTCTTATTTATGGCCCCATCTTCACAAAATTTGGTAGGCGGCTTCCCTGCGCTAACCGAAACCGATGTACGTACTTATTTCGGTGGTATGACGCCACTGTCGGCCGCCATATTGAACTTTCCAACGGTCTTTGTTACTTATGGGCGACATAGATTGTAATTCTGCTTCAAAATTTATAGATACTTTGAGTAAGTGGAGTGTAATTGTGGAAAACCATTTAGATCAGTTAACATCAAATGTAAACAGGGAAAACAATTTAGATCAGCTAACATCACATTATAATGTGACCTTGAGAGATGCTCTGGACACAGTGGCTCCCCTTAAAACAAAAGTGATTGTAAGAGCCAATTTTAGAAAGTTAAAGTTTTGAGTTAAACTCATATTAATGTTTTGCTTTATTTGAATAGAACATAATTTCTTCTATAGTTATAGACAATGGTATAGTCTTTTTTCCCCCTATAAGTTAGTAAGAGATAGAATCTTCCTGCTATAACTGAGATACAGTGAGATAATAAACTCAGTCGTGTTTAGAACAGGTCCCAGTAAAGAGGGATGTGATAAATCCATTTTAAGTTTAGAAATGGGATAAGCATACAGTTTTCTGATCGTTTTGAAATGGTTCAGAAATTATAAGTGACTAGTAACGATTTAAGATGTAACAAGATTAAGCTTAGAACTACATTTTTTCTTATTATAATTTTTTCTTTTTTTTGCTATTTTAATTTTTCTTCCTTTATTTTTGTGTGAACTGTTTTACTTTAAAATTTAACAAAACTTTTAAAAATGAAGATATTTTGTCTGTGGAATCATTTCTGCGCGTCAGGCCTTTGCTGAATCCCATTTCTTGAGTTTGAGCTGCTGAATTTTAGAAACTTTGGGAAAACGCAGCTACAGTGATCAAAGTACATAGAAACCCTCCCTGGTTTAATGAAAACACTCAAGCTCTTAAATTAGAGTGTCGAAAACTGGAGCACAGATGGAGAACAACAAAGCTACATGTCTTTCAAATTGCATAGACAGAGAGTGTTAATAAATATAAAAAAGCCCTCTTTAAAGCTCGGTCAGAATATTATTCTACATTAATAGATAGCAATAATAAAAATCCTTGGGTACTGTTTAGAACAGTGGCTAAATTAAGAAATGGAAATTCAGATCAACAGTGCAAAATACCAACAGACATTAGCAGTACAGACTTTATGAACTTCTTCAATGAGAAAATTAAAAATATAAGATCCCAGATCTCTGCATCACAGTACAAACCAAATACTAGCTTAGCAGACCCTGTCTCACATTGCACTCGGCACTTTATTAATTTTAATCTTGTAACTGAGCAGGAAGTCTTAAGTTTAATTTCTAAAATGAAGCCCACTACTTGTTCCCTAGATCCAGTGCCAACAAAACTAGTAAAAAGTGAATTGGATGTTCTTGCAGCGCCTATCCAAAACATTATCAATAGTTCATTATTGCATGGCACAGTACCTGATACACTAAAAGTGTCAGTCATTAAACCATTACTTAAAAAGTCAGACCTTGACCCACATATACTAAATAATTATAGGCCCATTTCAAATTTACCGTTTCTCTAAAATACTAGAAAAAGTAGTCGCCAGTCAGCTTCAAACACACCTTACACATTACAATTTATTTGAGAAATTCCAGTCTGGGTTTCGCACTGGTCATAGTACAGAAACGGCACTAACACGGGTTGTAAACAACATTCTGATATCCTCTGATGAAGGAAACTCCACTGTAATTATGTTGTTGGACTTAAGTGCAGCATTTGACACCATCGACCATTCTATTTTACTGCACAGGCTAGAAAATGATGTTGGGCTTACAGGCACCGTTCTCGCTTGGTTTAGTTCTTACTTATCAAATCGATTCCAATATGTACAGAAATGTGCTGACAGTACGCCATCATTATACACAGAAGTTCAATATGGTGTCCCGCAGGGCTCAGTACTGGGACCTTTACTGTTTTCACTTTACATGCTTCCACTAGGATCTCTCATTAGGAAACATAACGTTAATTTTCACTCGTATGCAGATGACACCCAGTTATACCTTTCATTTAAATCAAATGAAGTTTCTCCAATGTTGTCTTTAATTAGTTGTGTTAGAGAATTAAAGGAGTGGATGAATGAGAACTACTTGTCTTTAAATACAGATAAAACAGAGATGTTAATTGTTGGAGGGAATGATGCTGATCACAACAATATTTTGTCATCATTTAACTCAGTTGGAATCCCAGTCAATTTTACTGAATCAGCCCGCAATCTAGGAGTTATCTTTGACTCTAGCATGTCATTTAAAGCGCATATTACAAAGTTGTCCAAAACATGTTTCTTCCATCTTAAAAATGTTAGGAAATTAAGGCGCTTTTTAAATAAACAGGATTCTGAGAAACTAATTCATGTATTTATCTCTAGTAGGATTGACTACTGCAATGCGGTGTTCACTGGATGTTCAAACTGTTCTTTATACAGCCTCCAGTTAATCCAAAATGCAGCTGCAAGAATTATTACAAGAACAAGAAAATACGAACACATAACTCCAGTTCTTAAATCCTTACACTGGCTCCCAGTTAAGTTTAGGGCAGATTTCAAAATCCTTCTTTTAACATATAAAGCATTAAATGGTCGAGGTCCGGCTTACTTGTCTGATCTTATCATGACTTACAAACCTGAGTGCACATTAAGATCTCAAGATGCCGGTCTGCTTATGATTCCAAGGATTAATAAAATAACAGTGGGTCGAGCTTTTAGTTACAGGGCCCCTAAACTGTGGAATGGTCTGCCTGCTACTATAAGAGATGCCCCTTCGGTCTCAGCTTTTAAATCCCGGCTGAAGACTCACTACTTCAGTTTAGCATATCCTGACTAGAGCTGCTGATTAACTGTACATACTGCATCTCTGTTGTTAGTCATTAGCACTTAAACATAAGTAACATGACAGTTATAATTGTATAATAACCCTCACTTATTCTGTTTTTCTTTTCGGTACTCAAATGTGGCACTTGGTGCCATGGCCCACCTGCCAAGTTGTTTTGCCTGCCTAAGGAAAAGTCATCCCAGATGGAGGATCACAGGAATCTTGGGAAAGAGGGGTCCTTTCATCGGATTGGCTGGCCCAGCACTGTTTCAGCCGTGGAATGGCCAAATGGGGGAGGCAGCTTGAAGGATGAGGTCTCCAGGACTCTACACAAATCCAAATCTTATTATGGGATATATCATCTACTGTTAAATTCTGCTTAATACTTCTAAAATTTTTATTTTTTATTTCTTACTATACTGAGAAATTGTTCTGTTCTGTGTACTGCATTGTATTGTATTGACCCCCTTTTTTTGACACCCACTGCACGCCCAACCTACCTGGAAAGGGGTCTCTCTTTGAACTGCCTTTCCCAAGGTTTCTTCCATTTTTTCCCTACAAGGTTTTTTTGGGAGTTTTTCCTTGTCTTCTTAGAGAGTCAAGGCTGGGGGGCTGTCAAGAGGCAGGGCCTGTTAAAGCCCATTGCGGCACTTCCTGTGTGATTTTGGGCTATACAAAAATAAACTGGGCCCATCTTCAAGAAATTTGGTATGCGGGTTCCCAACGCTAACTGAATCCTACTTACATACATATATATGTCCATAGCCTGCAGCTCGGTCACCGTGTGAGGTGGCGTTGGGTCTCCCATCCCCACGCCTTCCATGTAGTTGGCTGCCTGCCTATATACAGTAAGGCCATCCGTCGCTCCGGTCTCTTCATTCCCTTCCTAGCTTCACCACGGTATTCACGTCTCCCTGCTGATAACTGCAGCCTTTTTATTTAATCCACGGCTTCTCCGCTGTTTTATTGTTCATTTATTATGATTATAGTTATTGTGTAAGTATTTTAGACTTAGTTTACATTGTTCAGGTACCCATTTCCTGTATCGTTCCAACTGTACCCCCATTAACATGTCTATCGAGGTGATCACCATCGATCAAAGAACTGTCACTTACCGAGTGGTTTCCATGCCCGGAGATGGCGACTGCCTTTTCCATTCTCTGTGTTACATATTGCACGGCCATATCAGGCTCACTCTTGATATCCGGAGGAACATTGTGTCTTATGTATTGAATGACTAGGACAGGTTCAAGGTGTGGACTGATGACGGTACAGGAAATAATTATACTACACAGGAGCACTATAAGAGTGAAATGCTTAAGCCCTTCACCTATGGTTCTGCATGTGAATTGATGGCTGCCGCTGAATTGTTCGGTTGTCGCTTTCAAGTGTACCGAAATGGCCAAATATTTTACACCTTTGGACAACAGCCAATGCTTCTTAAACATCTTAGATTCACAAGTGACGATTTGAGTAGTGGAGACTTTGATGTTTATGAATGTTTAAACTCTCAAAAGCTGGATGCGAAGTTATCGATGAAACCCATTTCAATTCAAACACCTCCAATTTCCAGTAAGGCTCACAATGACAATTAATAAGTCTCAGGGACAGACCCTACAAAAGGTTGGCATTGATTTGAGGCAAGATTGCTTTTCACATGGCCAACTATATGTTGCATGATCAAGAGTAAGCTCAGCGCACAGCTTTGTTATACTACAACCGGAGGGCCGAACTGACAACGTGGTATACAAAGAGATCCTTAACAAATAATTATTGGTATATTTTTCCCTCAGTTTAAAAAGGTTTACTTTTCTTCTTAATAAAAATTTTAAAGCAGTACTTCGCTGCTGCGAAGTGCAGGTATTTAGCTAGTTGTTCATAAATTTAATTCACTTGATTGTAATCATTCTGTAACAATATAATCATGCATGGAATGGACAAATTATTCCAACTACCATAGCTGCTTTAGCATTGAAGATATCACAAATGGAAGAATGACATGACATGCCAGCTGTATAGGATGGTACTATCCGCTTGTCATCCAGATATATAAGATTCCCTTACACTGTGGTTGAATTAGGAAACATTAAAGTTCAATTTGCAGCAACGTCCGGTTTTCCAAATATAATAGGAGCGATCCAGCTGCACGCACAATGCTATTACAATGGTGCTGGACAAGTTACATGAGCCAGGGATAAATCACCAAAAGCATGACCTGGCATTACTTCATATACAGTTAGGTCCATAAATATTTGGACAGAGACAACTTTTTTCTAATTTTGGTTCTGTACATTACCACAATGAATTTTAAATGAAACAACTCCAATGCAGTTGAAGTGCAGACTTTCAGCTTTAATTCAGTGGGGTGAACAAAACGATTGCATGAAAATGTGAGGCAACTAAAGCATTTTTTTAACACAATCCCTTCATTTCAAGGGCTCAAAAGTAATTGGACAATTGACTCAAAGGCTATTTCATGGGCAGGTGTGGGCAAGTCCGTCGTTATGTCATTATCAATTAAGCAGATAAAAGGCCTGGAGTTGATTTGAGGTGTGGTGCTTGCATGTGGAAGATTTTGCTGTGAACAGACAACATGCGGTCAAAGGAGCTCTGCATGCAGATGAAAGACGCCATCCTTAAGCTGCGAAAACAGAAAAAATCCATCCGAGAAATTGCTATAATATTACGAGTGGCAAAATCTACAGTTTGGTACATCCTGAGAAAGAAAGCAAGCACTGGTGAACTCAGCAATGCAAAAAGACTTGGACATCCACGGAAGACAACAGTGGTGGATGATCGCAGAATCATTTCCATGGTGAAGAGAAACCCCTTCACAACAGCCAACCAAGTGAACAACACTCTCCAGGGGGTAGGCGTATCGATATCCAAGTCTACCATAAAGAGAAGACTGCATGAAAGTAAATACAGTGGGTGCAATGCAAGGTGCAAGCCACTCATAAGCCTCAAGAATAGAAAGGCTAGATTGGACTTTTCTAAAGAACATCTAAAAAAGCCAGCACAGTTCTGGAAAAACATTCTTTGGACAGATGAAACCAAGATCAACCTCTACCAGAATGATGGCAAGAAAAAAGTATGGAGAAGGCATGGAACAGCTCATTATCCAAAGCATACCACATCATCTATAAAACACGGTGGAGGCATTGTGATGGCTTGGGCATGCATGGCTGCCAGTGGCACTGGGACACTAGTGTTTATTTATGATGTGACACAGGACAGAAGCAGCCAAATGAATTCTGAGGTGTTCAGAGACATACTGTCTGCTCAAATCCAGCTAAATGCAGTCAAATTGATTGGGCGGCGTTTCATGATATAGATGGACAATGACCCAAAACATACAGCCAAAGCAATCCAGGAGTTTATTAAAGCAAAGATGTGGAAAATTCTTGAATGGCCAAGTCAGTCACCTGATCTTAACCCAATTGAGCATGCATTTCACTTGTTGAAGACAAAACTTCAGACAGGAAGGCCCACAAACAAACAGCAACTGAAAGCTGCTGCAGTAAAGGCCTGGCAGAGCATTAAAAAGGAGGAAACCCAGCATCTGGTGATGTCCATGAGTTCAAGACTTCAGGCTGTCATTGCCAGCAAAGGGTTTTCAACCAAGTATTAGAAATGAACATTTTATTTCCAGTTATTTAATTTGTCCAATTACTTTTGAGCCCCTGAAATGAAGGGATTGTGTTAAAAATGCTTTAGTTGCCTCACATTTTTATGCAATTGTTTTGTTCACCCCACTAAATTAAAACTGAAAGTCTGCACTTCAACTGCATCTGAGTTGTTTCATTTAAAATTCATCGTTGTAATGTACAGAACCAAAGTTAGAAAAAAGTTGCCTCTGTCCAAATATTTATGGACCTAACTGAATAGCTGGAGAACCTATAAAACTGTAGCTCTGTACAGTCGCAAGTGCTTTTTCCAACTAGTGCGGCAAAAGACAAACAGTTCTTTTAAAGATAGCGAGTCACCTCAAATAGCCTTTTAAGAGAGGAGAATTGTTCTGTTGTATCGCTCAGCGGCGATGCCACACCATGAAGGTGACTTCAGAGAATGAATTTGCTTATGTAAATAGAATGCATTTCCACTCTGTTCATGTGCTGCTCTGTAGTCCACAGAAAGTGTGTCACATTATGCAGGCATGTAGCGTCCTGCTTGCCCATACCTGAAGAGATGTGGTATGATGAACCTCACTCACACTGACCCATCAAATGATCAGCCAAATCGAACAGAGCTACAACTTCATTTGAATGTAATTAGCAGAATGTAAAAACAGGTAGACAGATGCAACATTTATTTTTAACCAATTTAATTAAATTGTGGTCAATATAACATAGTACAGCTCTTATATACCTTAGTTAATTGGCCACATCTCCTATAGCATCCACTATTGCATTTTATGACTCCAGAACAGCGTCCATCAACACACAGACAGATGGTTGCCCAGCAGTTTCCGAGGAAGAGCTGTGTGTACAGCCAGCGTCTGAAGATGTGTTGGGCACAGCAGCACCATCACCGCATGGAGTCACGTCGTCTGCCCAGGGGTCAGCATTTGTTAAATAGTCTGAAATGGAACAAACAGACAGTGGGCTGCGACTCGCCTTTTCATGTCGACTTTGATATCTGACCGCTTCTTTTTTATTTCGGAAACTGTGCGAATTTCTGAACTAGAACTTTCAAGTGTATCCATAACTTCCTTTACTTGCTTATACCACTGCTTAAGTCAACAAATAGTACATTTTTCCATGCTTCCAATTCGCTTTCGCTGGAATTCTTTTTTCTATGTGATTTTGCCATTGTCTTTTAACAAAATACCGAATGGAAGGTGATATTTATATTGATTTGCATATTAAAATATGTGAAATTCTGGGAGGAGTCGGGGTGGGACTGTAGGCGTTATACATGAGCCCCCTGGTCATACTCTTCAGAAAGCAAGTTACACTGTCGTCTATACTGGAGGGGATCGACGGAGTGAGTGAGCAGCTCTAAATTTCTTGGATAACCATCACAGGCTCTCTTCAGTTTGTGTATAGGGCAAATAGACCTGTGGACAAAACCATTAACATGGGCTTTCACTTTGTGCTAGAGCATCTGGACCATAAAGGAACCAGAGCCAAATACTGTTTGTAT
>NC_041400.2:85478096-85480596 GCF_900747795.2 Erpetoichthys calabaricus
TATATATATATATATATATATATATATATATATATATATATATATATATATATATATATATATATATATGTGTATATATATATATATATGTGTATATATATATATATATATACACATATATATATATATATATATATATATATATATATATATATATATATATATATATATATACTAGCAAAATACCCACGCTTCGCAGCGGCGAAGTACTGCTTTAAAGCAAATCAAGAACAGCAAGACCGCGCCAGCTGCGGAGCTCAGCTTGGAGCGAAATGAAGTGAATGAAATGAGGTGAATGGGAGGGGAGATGATCACATGACTCCAACACCCGCCTTAACTCTCCATCCCTGCACAAACACACAAACACAGTCTCTCGGATCCCAACTCTCCTTTATGTATATAGATAAATAGCAAAATACCCGCGCTTCGCAGCGGAGAAATAGTGTGTTAAAGAGGTTATGAAAAAGTAAAAGAAACATTTTATAAATAACGTAACATGATTGTCAATGTAATTGTGTTGTCATTGTTATGAGTGTTGCTGTCATATATATATATATATATATATATATATATATATATATATATATATATATATATATATATATATATATATATATACTGTGTATATATATATATATATATATATATATATATATATATATATATATATATAAAATATATGTGTATGTGTATATGTATATATATATGACAGCAACACTCATAACAATGACAACACAATATATATATCTATAATAATAAAAGGCAAAGCCCTCACTGACTGATTCACTCACTCACTGACTGACTGACTCACTCATCACTAATTCTCCAACTTCCCGTGTAGGTGGAAGGCTGAAATTTGGCAGGCTCATTCCTTACAGCTTACTTACAAAAGTTAGGCAGGTTTCATTTCGAAATTCAAAGCGTAACGCTCATAACTGGAACCTTTTTCTTATACTGTATACGGCCATAGCAGGCGGTTGCGTCTTGCATCATCACGCCTCCCTGCGGCTGCTGCGGAAATCACCACACCCCTCACATAATTGACTGCCTGCCCATATAAAGCCGTTCTTCGCTGCGGTGTGTGAATTCCTTTCCTTGTTTCACCAAGGAGGCATTCTTTTCAAAGCTTATCCACAGTTCTATAAACAAACGAGATATAAAGCCATCCTTTTTCCTTGCTTCGACAAGGAAACTAAGGTGCTCTGCAGTTTTTTTGTGAAGCGGTCTTTACACATCTTTTTCGCTGTGTTATAAACGAGCGAGATATAAGGCCGTCCTTTTTCCTTGTTTCGCCAAGGAAGCTAAGGTGCTCTGCAGTTTTTTTGTGAAGCGGTCTTTACACATCTTTTTCGCTGTGTTATAAACGAGCAAGATATAAGGCCGTCCTTTTTCCTTGCTTCGCTAAGGAACATAAGGCGCTCTGCAGTTCGCCAAGGAGGCATTCTTTTCAAAGCTTATCCACAGTTTTATAAACGAACGAGATATAAAGCCGTCCTTTTTCCTTGCTTCGCCAAGGAAGCTAAGGTGCTCTGCAGTTTTTTTGTGAAGCGGTCTTTACACATCTTTTTCGCTGTGTTATAAACGAGCGAGATATAAGGCCGTCCTTTTTCCTTGCTTCGCCAACGAAGATAAGGCGCTCTGCAGTTTTTTTGTGAAGCGGTCTTTACATATCTTTTTCGCTGTGTTATAAACGAACGCCATATAAGGCACATTTCATCCGCGGCTTCTCTGCTTTTGTTTTCTTCGTTTATACAGTATATTTGAATCCCTTTCTTTGCCTGACTGCCTGCCGATATAAGGCGCTCCGCAGTTTATAAAGCACATTTAATCCACGGGTTCTCCGCTGTTTTATTGTTCATTTGTTAAGATTGTTATAGTTATTGTGTAGATATTTTACACTTACTTTAGTGTTCAGGTACCCATTTTATTTATTTAATCCGCGGCTTCTCTGCTGCTGTTTTCTTCGTTTATATATTTGAATCCCTTTCTTTGCCTGACTGCCTACCCATATAAGGCGCTGCGCAATTTATAAGGTACATTTAATCCACGGATTCTCCTTTGTTTTATTGTTCATTTGTTAAAATTGTTATAGTTATTGTATAGATATTTTACACTTACTTTAGTGTTCAGGTACCCATTTTCTTTATTTAATCCGCGACTTCTCTGCTGTTGATCAAGTACCCATTCCCTTTATTCTTGCAACTCTACCCCTATTAAAATGTCTATCGAGGTGATCACCATCAATCAAAGAACTATCACTTACCGAGTGGTGTGTATGCCCGGAGATGGCGCCTGCCTTTTCCATTCTCTGTGTTACATATTGCACGGACATATCAGGCTCACTTTTGATATCCGCAGGGACATTGTGTCTTATGTATTAAATGACTGGGACAGGTTCAAAGTGTGGACTGATGATGGTACAGGAGATAATTATACTACACAGGAGCACTATAAGACTGAAATGCTTAAGCCCTTCACCTATGGTTCTGCATGTGAGTTG
>NC_041400.2:85485596-85565596 GCF_900747795.2 Erpetoichthys calabaricus
ATGTTAAGCCATCTGTAAGCTTAGAACGCAGATTCTTCAAAACTTTTAAGAAATATCTTCATAGTACGTGTTTAATTATTTTATACTTCCAGTGTCGCGTCAGCACCAGCAAGAATACAGCATGAGGCAGGAACAATCCGTGAACGGAGCGCCAGCGGCTCACTAGCACTGCGGCACCGTGTAGTTAAAATTAAAGTTTTATGTGTATAATAAACATATTTTGCTGCATTTCATCTTAAAAATGATATTGTCATCATATGTAAATACGTGCTTTATAAAGTGGCTCAGGTTGTGCAATATTATAACTATCGCAAGTTTACAGTGAGGTGATTGTACTTGTAAGTACAAACAGTTCTACAAGGAGCACTTGATGGACTGATTGAGTGCGTTTAGAGTTCTTGGGATGAAACTGTTTCTGAACTGCGAGGTCAGTACAGGAAAGTCTCTGAAGCATTTGTCATATGAGGGCAGTTCAATAGACAGCATGGCTGAGGCAGTGTGTGCTTGATGCTGTATACCGATACTTCTCTTTCCGATCAGCTGCTGTACAGCTGTGATTCACACTCAGATACAGTGATATAAATACTCCGAGTGGTACAGTGAGAGTAATATGGAAAAAGATGATCCGATGTAGCAACACCTAACAGGAGCAGCTGAAAGAAGAAGAAGAAGGTGCAGTGAGAGCAACAACGCTAAAGCAGTTATGGTATTTGGAATAGTTTAACCATTCTGTGGACCATTATATTGTTACAGGTTAATTACAATCAGATGCATTAAACTAATAAACAATATGTGGTTAATTTCAGTGTATTTATAAAGCCGCGTCAGGGATGTGGATCTAAAAAAGAAAGGATAACCACACGGGAACAGTAGAACTGTTTTGACGCTGGGTGCCGCCAGTCTGCAAAACCGAGCAGAGAACTTGCGTACGACAGGGTATAAGCTACCGTGGAAATGTGCGTGGCTTTAGTCCAAGTTTAGGTTTTATACATCGTGATTTGAATGTGGAAATTTTGAATGTGGAACATTTATGTGCGAACACACCGTTTATACAGGAGGCTCCTGGTGGGTCACAAAATCCTAGCAGAATGGGCAGTGTCCATTTTGTTCTACACTCTGGAGACCTGAAGATGGAAATCAAATGGAGCTTGAGAGGATCTGCCAAGACAAATGGTATAAATTGCCAAAATCTAGTTGTGCAAAACATGTAGAGGCTTCCAGAAGAAGACTCAAAGCTAAAATTCCCACCAAAGGAGCCTTTTACAAAGTAGTGAATTAAGGGTCCGAATACTAATATGAATGAGAGATTTCAATGTTTGACTTTAAATAAGTTTGCAAACCTTTCTGAAAACATGTTTTCACTTTGTTATTACGGGTTACGTAGATTTATGGGCAAAAATGGTCAACTTACCTATTTAAAATTAAATCTACAGCTCAATAAAAAATTCAGAAAGTAAAGAGGTCTTAATGCTTTCTGAATCCACTGTACAGTATATGGCTCTAAATATCTGCCTCAATAATGAATAGCTATTCTTTATCAACAGCAGCTGCAATTTTTGGATTGCTTTCTTCATCTGTATACTTGGTACTTTTGTTTGGGGAAGGGTGATTAACAGACAAGACGTACTATATATATATATATATATATATATATATATATATATAAATACTAGGGGGCTTTGCCCCCTGCTCGCTAACCCCCATTTTTGTTTTTCCGGATACACACTTTTAAGATTTTTTTTTTTCTTTGAATTGCTGCTATTTCATTAGTTTCACTTTTATTTCTGAACTTCTGTAAAAACAATATTTGGAATTTTTCGAGTCCCAATGTGCTGAATCTTTTTAATGAGATCCGTGAGATGTGTTTAATGACTTTGTACCATAATTCAGGATAGGTTTCTCTGTTTGGAATTTCAGCACAGACAAAATGATCCACATCATCAGCAGTTAATAATTTTTTTTTGCAAAGTAACTAATAAATGCATGTGAGGTAAACTCCGTTTTTGAAATTCTCTTGACTTAAACTTCAAAGCCTTACAACATTTACATACTTCTGATATATCACCTATGTCCATATATTCGATCTGTATTCGCCTTTTCGTTATTTCTCCGAGTAATAATTTCTTTCTTTGTGCTAATGCAATGTTTACTTTCTTTGTTTTGACACTGTCATTTTTTTCTGCTTTCATATTCTGTATCTTGCTTTGCATGTGTTTCGTGCGTGCGTTTTTTTTGATACTTTTGAATTCCAGTTTTCATTATCTCTAACCTGTTCTGCATGTGTTTGGCCCCCTTTTTTTTAACCTCTTTATGACATTTTACTTTGTTTACTACTCTTGTCTTATTTCTGACCTCACTTTATCCTGCTTTTGTTTCAATGACACCTGGGGGGTATTTTTCCTACGTGGATTACTCGTTTAGCTGGATGCAATTATTGAAGGTTTGGCCTGATCCTGGATCTGTCGGTTTTTCAAAACTCTTGCTGGATGTGTTATCATAGCAGCACATCCAAATCCTCAAACCTGCTCGGAGCAGGTTTGTTCGATGTAAATAAGGATTAGCGCACACACTTAATTAGTGTCCGTGCATGGAATTCATTCAGTCATGGCTTCGCCGTTCACGAATGAGCGACCAGTTGATATCAGTGCGCAAATTATAAGAAGAGAATTTCATATAGAGAGGGTTTTGCGCGATCGGCAAGATCCTTTATTGCTCCTGGAGGAAATTCTTTTTGAAAGATACCGCTTTAGCCAAGGGGGAATATTGTACCTCAAAGATTTATTAGCACCTTATATTCGAAGTCAAACTAGGCGAAGTCGGGCTCTCACAACCACACAGACAGTAGGCATTGCTTTGAGGTTTTTTGCAAGCGGCACTTTTTTTATATACTGTAGGCCAGGGGTACTCAAAGTTTTTGAATGCCAGTCCACATTCAGTTCGCCACCAACCATCGGGGTCCGCTATAGCCAGGTTTACCGTGTAGGTCTGTAGGACTGTAGGTGTAGGTCTGTAGGAGGCTAGTAATAGATTCAACGCAAATGATAACATTTTTACAGAAGACCAAGACACGCACAAAACATGGAAAACAATTCAAAAAAGTCACATGACTACTTGCAATTAACACACCAATTACAACAGTTGGTACATAAATGATTGTCACTCAGTGTGAAGTGTGAAACTGTTGTTTCGATTTCATAATGGCAGCATAGTTCGGTGAGTAACCAGTCAGTGCAATTCTCATTGCATTCCTGAGGTTCTGGTTGGTAATTACACTTCGATGTTTTGTCTTGATAGTGTTCATAGTGGAGAATGCACACTCACAAGAATATGTTGAACCAAACATAGTGAGCACGGAAATCGCCAGTTTCTTTGCAGCAGGATACTGAGAATCTGGAACAAACTTTGACCAAAAAATTGTTATGCCGACTTCGTTCAATTTTGCTTTCAAAACGTGAGAAGCTTGCAAATCAGCTGCTTCCATTTGCAACAGTGACGGGTTTGAGTTCGGAAAAACTGAGGCAGCCACAGATGTCCATTCACCGTCAGGCTGGACAATGAAAGGATCAGCAACAAACAAAAACACAGGCTTCAGTTTTCTGAAATCCTTAAAACGTTCATCAAACTCGACCTTCAAATGATGTAGAAATGTGGAAATCAACTGAAAACATGCCTGTTGATCAGCTGTCATGCAGCTCTTCAGGTTTGGGAAATGCAGCATCTTGCCACCTTCCAAGTCATTGATGAAAATGCTCAGTTTTGTTTCAAAGGCACAACATTTTTCTTGCAATTCAACAACGGTTTTGTCTGCACCCTGAAGTGACAAATTCAGTGTATTTATATGTCCCATAATATCAACAAGAAATGCCAGCAGTGCGACCTTGTCACTGTCTTGAATAAATGTTAAAAATTCTGCAGCTTTCTTTGTATTCAAGGACTGCAGGAAGTCAGCTACATCTTCACGGAGATTCCAGAACCTTTCCAACACACGGCCCTTGCTTAACCATCTGACATCATTGTGAAGCAGCAAATCTCCAAATTCTGCAGACATCTCTTCAAGAAAAGAACGAAACAGACGATGCTGCAGAGACGAATTACATCGTAAAAAATTCATTAATTTCACAAGAGTAGACATCACTTCCGCCAGTTCATCACAAAGTTTTGAACAGAGGGCTGACTGATGAATGATGCAGTGATAAGCAACAAGGTTGGGCTGAAGTGCCTTCATACGAGTGACAAGTCCTCTATCTTTACCAGTCATTGCTGGTGCCCCGTCTGTTGTAAGGGAACCCATTTTTGTTACATCCAGTCCAGCTGCGTGCATAAACTGCGATAATGCTGAAAACACGTCCTCGCCGCGGGTCTGTTTTGCTAGCGGTAGTAATGTCAGAAACTCTTCAACAAAATTATGGCCATCAAAAAATCTTGTGAACACACAGAGTTGAGACATGTCAGTTATATCAGTGGATTCATCGCACGCGAGAGCAAACAATTCAGCCTGTTTAAGATCTGATATTAACTGACCACCGACATTGTCAGCAAGGTCATCTGCACGACGACTAGCAGTACTGTCTGATAATGGTATCTGCTGAATCAGTTCAACACACTTTTTGTCGCTAAACAGAACCGAAGAAGCAGACATCATGCATTCTTTAACAACCTCTGCATCAGTAAATGCTTTCTTATGTCTGCCAAGAACCCAAACAATGCGTAGCGAAGCTTCTGTAACATTTGATTGTGTGGTGGTCGCTTTCGTCATCAGTGATGAACTCGCTACAAACGACGACTTAAGGGCGTCAATCTTATGCGAACGGAGCTCAGACTTTGGTGGATAATTCGCATTGTAGTACTCAGCGTGTTTCGTCTCAAAATGTCGTTTTACATTGCCGCTTTTAATCACGCTTACCGTTTCCTGGCAAATAATGCACATGGGCCGTGCGTTAGGTCGGTCTGGCAAAATAAAGAAAAAGTCCTCAGTCCACGACTTCTGAAACGATCGATTTTCTTGATCTATCTTTCTGCGCTTGCAACGTGTTGCCATAATTACGATTATTACCGATTGAAATTCAAAATTCGTGTAAATAATACAAGTCATACAGTTGTACGCCGTACACCGGATATGAAAATCAGCGGAGCAGACGACACGACACTGCGTATACTACAGCAATCGGAAATAATTGAAATAAACGGAAAACAGGTCTGCCTATTCGGACTTTTGACTTGCGCAGAAGCCAGTCGCGGTCCGCCAAAAACGTCTTGGCGGTCCGGATTGTGGACCGCGGTCCGCCGTTTGAGTACCCCTACTGTAGGCGATGCGGAAAATCTATCTAAAAGTGCAGTTTGCCAGGCGATTCGTAAAGTCTGCTTGGCTCTGAAATATTTCCTTTGGGTTTTCATTGTGTTTCCTGGACACCTGCGTGTGCAGACAAAAGAGGCGTTTCATGCAATTGCAGGTAGGCAACACAGGCAAAAACACCCACAGTTCTATAAAGAATCTCACAATCAGCCTAACATTCTCATTACCAGGATTTCCAAATGTGATTGAGGCACTGGATTGTACACAGATCCGAATAATCAGACACAGTGTCTTCATCAAATATTTGACCTTTGTCAATATCTCATCGGTCAGACACAGGTTCTAGGGATATGACATTCCCTGCAACTGACCCGACAAAAAAGAGGGCTATATGGAACATACCTATTGCACACATCAATGACAAATATATGCAATGACCATCCTTTACCTGAAATGAAGTGATCACTGCATCCTGCCACTGCTTCTGAGGAGGAGCTTCCCCCTGGAATGCCCTCAGAAACAGTTCGATGGGCATTTTGCTGGAGAGCCAGCTCTTCTGCAGGGGTTAGGTCTGGACCGCATGGACCTCCACCTGTTTTTTGCTTGTCTGCCTTCTTATTAGCTTTAGAATTAATGTTATTTATATTATATATGATTCTTTATGTCAACAATTCTTTAAATAGTTATATACCAATATTTACCAGTTTGAAGTATATTCTTGTACTTTACTTTAATCTGTTCCCATGTTCTCCTTGTGCTCACGTTTGATCTGGAATTATGACATATTAAATAATAATTAATCTGACGCATTGGAAATGAAACGCTGCATTCAGTAAGTACAATGCACACTACTTAGCATTTAATTTGTCGGCCACTTTTTGCCAGCTGTCTTTACTGGTTTGGGCTGCTTTTGCAGTGTTAGCCCTTGTGCATATTAAATCTTGAAATTCTTCATGTCCTTCGAATAAAAGGTCTTGCTCCACATATATGAAAAAAAAAATGCACCCGTTCTTTCGTCATTTTGTTGCAACCTATCAGACTTGCTGATCATGCCTTCTAGACTCAATATACAGTATATGGGCTTTTCAATCAGCGCGGGCACGCGCATTCATCTCGGATGATTAGATCCAGCTAGACTAATCTACTACATGGCTGCGTTTGAAAAACCGACTTGTCCTGGATGAGTTTCACTGGCATTAACTCATCTAAGATGAGGCATCTGATCTCGGAGGATTTAAGCGACGTATGGAAAATACCCCCCAAGTCCGTAGTGATTATTTTCCCTTTTTTGAGTAATAATTTCCGTTTGTCTACACTACTGCCATCTTTACTTTCTTTTTTTTATACTTTCTAATTTTCCTACTTTCATATCTTTAACCTTCTCCACATTGGTATCGCGCCAACATTTTTTTTTGAGCCTTTCGAATTCCATTGCTTTCATAATCTCTAACCTACTCTGCATGTAAATAGCGCCAACATCCGGATTGGACGTGCTTTTTTTCAATTCCACTTGTTCCTGTTTGATAATTACTTTCCTTATTTTTTGAATTTGCACCTAGATTATTCTTTTTTTTTTTCTCTCCAACGCTTGAGTCTCTTTTCTCCATGCTGCTTTCTTCTTCGCTTAGTTGTCTACGTTTCATCTATAACGTATTGTCCTTATACACTTTATATGTGCTCAGAGATCTGGATCTGTGTGTGCTCAAAGCCAAAACATGACTGACCGTGTCTTAGTCTTATTTGGTTGTAAGTAGGGCATGTCTTGCAAGAATCTCATGTTCTACGTCATCATGAGACGGTCCTGGGTCAATCTCTTGGCACAAAGTCTCATGTTCAAGGTTCCTGCGAGACGCTCCGTGGCCAATCTCTTTAGTCTCATGGGTCTTTTAAGTGTCTTCCGTGATCTTAACATGAAGATCACTCGTCGATGCCCTACTGTTTCTCTGCAGGATTTTTTTTTATAATAGAGAGATATACACACACGTGAAGTCCCTCGTCTCTGTTCACATAACACAGTATATATACACTGTGATCATCAGCTGCAGGGATTCTTAAACATCCAAGATTTGATAGTGTAACAAAGGCGCTATATAGGCGCCCGACCCGACACAGAGGCACGTATAAACAAACGACTTTTATTTTCTTCAGCCGTGGGCGCACATCTTCCCCGTGACCCACAGGCAATACACAGTCCATAAAGCACTACAACACAACACTCTTCTCTTCCTTTACCACCACTCCTCCTCAAGCTTCGTCTCCTTCCTCCCAACACTGGCTTTCGAGTGGTGGTGGCTGGCCCTTTTTATATCCCACCCGGAAGCATTCCAGGTGCTTGACCACCTGGACCTAATTGCCCTTCCAGGTGGGGCTGAAGATACATTCAGCTGGGCTGCTGACTCCATGCAGCTCCCCCTAGCGGCCATCCGAGCCCCCAACCAGGCTGTGGAGGACTCCATCTCCCATGGAGCCATGCGACAGGTTGGGGGATCACTGTCCGCCAGGGAGGCTGCCACCAAGCGTCCCGGGGGAGGTATTGAGCTGCCCATGGTTGCTACCCCGGACCAGATGCAGAAGGGGCATCCCTGCCGGGCATGGGACCTGGCTGTCCACCACAATATGTTTACTGGAAGAGGTAAAGCCTTTAACCACAGGTCCCCCAAACGTGGGTATGGACTGCCTGCATTTTACTCCAGGATGAACACCCATTTCATTAGAATTGTATACCTTTGTTAGAGACCCTGGTTGGGTTATTCATTCAGCAATATTGTGTTAGAGTTGTTAAAAACAAAAATACAATCAAAGCAATCATCATAACTAGCTGTTATTAACAATTTCTATGAAGAAGGCATCAGTGTGACTGACCACCTTTGGTATTAACAATAACACACAAGGCACAAGATAACTATGTTACAATGTTGGGCAAAAGAATGTGAACTATAAAACACTAAGTGATGTCCAGGGGTTTTGTGTTCTTTTGTTCTATTTCCAACTCCATAACTCACTTACCTCTATTTCTGCTACACTTTGCTTAATTGTCTGAATTAATGCTTCCCAAGTCATTGTGAAAAGTCAATATAAAGGTTAAGATTTTTTATAATCTGCAGCCTCTCCCTACCACAGTATGACTCACAACTCAATATGATAAAAGAAGTGAATTACCAAATCGATGATTGTATGCTCTGGCTATGTCATCAGTGGAAAAGTTGCCACACTGAAAAACATTATGCCAGGTGGACAGGTCTGGTAAGAATCATTAAAATCCACAGTCAAATTGGACTACATGAAGACTGCATTGGTATCTTTAGTCCAAGTGTATCATGAGGGCGGACTTTACATCTGAGTTGGCGTTCTTCAGGGACACTTGATTGCCAGTAAGTATGAAATTTAAACAGCCTACCCTGCCTATACTCTCCAGTACACATGTCCTGGGTATCTAGGCCTTCATTCAATATTCAGTTGTAGAACAGAGAAGGGGAGTAGTCCCCACAAGTCTTTTTTATTATAATCTATCCCTTCAGGCAGTGCATCAAAGGTAGTGAAAAGCATGATATAATGGGAGCAGGTGGAGGATACCAATTTGAAAAATCAGTCAACTAACCTACACTAATGTCGTCTGAGCATGATGGTTTTTTGGTACTGATTCAAAATGACAGAATCACTCATATCCTATCTCGGGTGGCAGAGCAAGGGCTGCTAGACTGGAATGAAGTGGAGTACAGAGGTGTTCTATTGGATTTAGGTCAGGTGAGTGTCGGGGCCAGTCAATGGTATCAATTTCTTCATCCTCCAGGAACTGCTTGCATACTCTCACCAAATGAGGCCGGGCATTGTCGTGCACCAGTAGGAACCCAGGACCCACTGCACCAGCATAGGGTCAGACAATGGGTCCAAGGATTTCATCCTGATACCCAATGGCAGTCAAGGTGCCGTTGTCTATCCGGTATAGGTCTGTGTGTCCCTCCATGGATATGCCTCCCCAGACCATCACTGATCCACCACCAAACCAGTCATGCTGAATGATGTTACAGGCAGCATAACATTCTCCACAGCTTCTCCAGACCCTTTCACGTCTGTCACATGCTCAGGGTGAACCTGCTTGCATCTGTGAAAAGCACAGGGTGCCAGTGGTGGACCTGCCAATTCTGGTATTCTATGGCAAATCCCAATCGAGCACCATGGTGCCAAGCAGTGAGCACAGGGCCCACTGGAGGACGTTGGGCCCTCAGGCCACCCTTATGAAGTCTGTTTCTGATTGTCTGGTCAGAGACATTCACACCAGTGGGCTACTGGAGGTCATTTTGTAGGGTTCTGGCAGTGCTCATCCTGTTTGACGTTACCCAAAGGAGCAGATACCGGTCCTACTGATGGGTTAAGGACCTTCTACGGCCCTGCCCAGCTCTCCTAGATTAACTGCCTGTTTCCTGAAATCTCCTCCATGCCCTTGAGACTGTGCTGGGAGACATAGCAAACCTTCTAGAAATAGCACGTATTGATGTGCCATCCTGGACAAGTTGGACTACCTGTGCAACCTCTGTAAGGTCCAAGCATCGCCTCATGCTACCAGTAGTGACACAGACCATAGCCAAATGCAAAACTAGTGAAAAAACAGACAGAAAAGATGAGGAGGGAAAAATGTCAGTGGCCTCCACCCGTTAAACCTTTCCTGTTTTGGGGGTTGCCTCATTGTTGCCCCTCTAGTGCACCTGTTGTTAATTTCATTAACACCAAAGCAGCTGAAACTGATTAACAACCCCCTCTGCTACTTAACTGACCAGATCAATACCCCAGAAGTTTCACTGACTTGATGCTATACTCTGATTAAAAAGTGTTCCTTTAATTTTTTTGAACAGTAAATATTTAATACCTTTCTTACTGGATCAGTTGCACTGATAAATTTACTATGTTCACAGCACCATTTTGCAGTTACGCCAAACTTTGTTCCTTTAACTTTGCTTTTGCAGATGGCCTTCATTCGCATTAAACCAACATGCCCATTTCTCTATGTGCTGACAGCACTGTGACTAAATTGGGGACACTGTGCATTAGAATGTCTTAATCACTAGAGCATTTTTACCAACAAATATCAACAAATGTAAAAAAACACATTAAGGCAATTTAGATTTCTGGGTAGTTTTTTCTCTTTTACCACTAAACAGATATATGGAAATGTCCTTTCTTAGTGGAAACCTACTGCGACAGATCCTGTCAAATTTAAGTTGTAGTCACATAACAGCATATGAGTAATAGAGGCATTTTGCAGTGTTAAAGCAGTAAGCAACTATGTCAAAACATCTTCTTGAGACAAATGCTAAAAAAAGAAATATTTTGAAACAATAGAGCCATACGTATTATAAAAAATAAGAAATATACTGACACACATCAAGCACATGTATTGTATAGTTTATTGAACTTCAAGATACCAAAGCTGAAGGCTGAAAAACATGACTTTGCACACTTCATCCGGTTTCCTGTTTCAGTGTTTTGGAAGCATAACTGAGCACTGAACGGTAGCCTGAGAAAGAAAAAAGAAAAGAAAAAAAGGCAAATGAAATTATCAACATAAACTCTTTAAAATAAAATTATCAAATTATCCCAAATTATTTAGTTATGAACAATTGATCTCTATACCGTACGTAATGGAGTAGTGAACTCAAATTTGCCTTATTAGTTGTATTCTCACATTTTATTTCTGGGAATTTCAAGGATTTTTCAAAGATTTTACTTCAGTGCCCTTACAAACATACTATAAGCAATACAAACAGGACAACAGTCAATAAAAATATAATTAGATACAACAAACCAAGAAGTAAAAATATAAAATAATAATATAAAAATACCTAAATAACTAACTGGGAATTAAAAGCTTGCTCCAGTAAAAAGCCAAAAGTCTTGACTTGAACATTTTTAAACACTAAGGCTGTTCAGGAAGAGTATCACAAAGGGTTGAAAGTCTTAAGCCCCAAATATTTTATACCTGTATTTTGGATCCTCATGAATATGAGCCTCAGTGGAGCGAAGCGCTCTGTTTGGAATGTAATGGTTTATTAAAGTGAATAAATATTAGGGACATTAATCATGTAGTGCTTTGAAGGTTAAAAGCTAAATTTTAAGATGAATACGTTTACCAATTGCAACTCAATAAAGCTGAACGTCATTGGCATAAATATGAAATTGTAAACCTGAATTATGAATGATATTCCCTAAAGGAAGCATATTTCTGCTATGGAGGAAGTCAAAGAGCTTAACACTAGAATTACCAAATCCTACGATAAAACTCGTAAATCCAGCCCACCTTAAATCCCTTCACACCTCTCCATCAGTGTCTTATAAATGTGTCGATCAACACAAGCAGCCTGCTATACCATCCAACCAAACCCAATCCCCATCCCACCGACCCAAACCCCACCCCCACCAAGGGCGTAGAAAGGGCAAAAAGTTCTCCCAGCTCAAGCCTCGACTGTCTTGGAGTGGAATGCTGGAGTTATAGAGGGTAAATAATATATCCTTATTGGAACACATGCATTTCATGTGTGTTCCATGTCTACAACAATCTATGTAAACACATAGTTAAAACAAATGTTTTTCATGCTTTAGTAATAAATGACAAAACGTAAACATGAAGCATATAATAAGCATGAAGTCCAAATATGAAACATTTTCACAAAAGGTACAAGTATAACAAAACAAGTGCACTTTTATTCAAGAATATAACCGAGGAAAAAGAAATCGGGTCAGGGTAGGCTGTTGATACGACAGCTTGTGTGGTACAATTGTAAGAACTGCTGACTCCCAATCAAGAGGTTGCGGGTTCGATACCAGCTGCTTCCCCAACATACCGTTTTGAGTTGTGAGATGCTCTTATTGTTAATTATGCAATAAAAACATATTTGATTTCTTTGCGAATTGAACTGTGGCGGTGAGTGGGGTATGGGATACCAGGCTACTCGCAGTTTGTGCTGATTGACACATTTACAACACAAAAGACGCTGATGGAGAGGTGCGAAGGGATTTAAAGTGGGCCAGGACTAAGTTTTTTCTTAGGCTTTGGTAATTCCAGTGTTAATGCAGCTTCTGTAATAGACACTGGTGAAACTTTCTTGCATGAAAGAAAAAAAAAATTATCTGACAGTTTAGGAATTTGTGCCAGAAAATGATCAGACAGTTGGTTGGTCTCGTCCATTGCGAGAGATGGACGTCTGAAGCACAGCTCCGTTAGCAGCGGTGTTATTTTTTATATTTCCTTATTATCCTGATATATCCTGTATTTATCCAACCCGAGGGTTCTACTATAGCATATATAAACATGGTCAGCAAGAAAGGGGCTCAGAAAGAAATGGAAAAGAAAACTAAACCTACATCCAAGCCCAGACCAACAAGCCCAAGTTCAAGCTCAAGGTATGGCCTTTCAGAGACTGACCTGGAACAGATGTTCGAAAGCCCAGA
Organism: Erpetoichthys calabaricus; assembly: GCF_900747795.2. NCBI lineage: Eukaryota > Metazoa > Chordata > Cladistia > Polypteriformes > Polypteridae > Erpetoichthys > Erpetoichthys calabaricus. Next base: position 85,498,333 of record NC_041400.2, read on the forward strand.
CTCCTCGGGACCACGGTCCGCAGCATTATCTCCAGTTGAGAGCAAAATGGGGAGCGATTGTGCGAGTCACGATAGCTCGCCGATTGGAGAAGATCATTTGAAACTGGAAAAGGCCTTGCAGTCCGCGCTTTCACCTACTCCACGCAAGCTGGGAACTTCGGCTGTAACAGAGCCTGCTGCTTCACCTACGGTGCTTGCAAGCAGAAATGATCTATCCGAACTGAAGGTGATGATCGCTGAGCTCAAGCAAGAGATAAAGAATGATATAAAGAAAAGCGAGAAAGCAAGCGAAAAGGCAAGTGAGAAGCTGCGACGGGAGCTGCAAGAGCTGCGGCAGAATAACAAAGACACGGAGAAACGCGTATATATATCCGCTTTGAGGCGGCCTTTAATGGTAAGGAAACGCGTCTAAACTGAGCACATTTGCCAATCAGCTGGAGGATGTTAAGCAGGCATTCACGACTCGAATTGAAATAGCCGAAAATCTAGCAGCCACCGCTGATGGAAAAGCAACAGCTGCCAGTTCCGAATGCAAAAAACTCGAAGACAGACTTGCTGCTCTGGAAGATGGAAACAGAAGGAGTAATATTAGAATCGAAGGTCTACCTGAGAATTGTGAAAGTCCAAACCCAGTGAAATTCGCAGCTAAACTATTCCCTAAAATAATTGGAGAGGACTTTAAATCAGATACCGAGATAGCAGCAGCTTATCGCATACGCGGATCAAATAACTTTAGACCTAGGTCTTTTATTATCCGCTTCGAGAGATCATTATGTAAGCTAGATATGATGGCAATCCTCAGACGCAAGCAAGAGATTATATTTGAAAATAACCACAATTCGTATTTTCCCAGATTTCTCTCCCGCAACAGCTGCTAAATGTGCAGCCTTCTACAACATTAAACAGCGGCTATGGCAAGCTGATATCAAATACAGCCTCTTGTACCCTGCCAAACTGAAAGTGGATGTGCAAGGTCAATACTATGTCTATTCCAGCAAGGAGGAAGCAGAAAAGGAATTAAGGAAGCAGATCCCGACACTATTCTGAAACACATTAGTGAGTTGCATCCTCTCATGGCATGACAAGGAGATATCACCTGCTGTCTGATCCACTTGTAATGACATGGGTATTATAATTATACATCCTTTTCATTACTCGGACGCTTTCTGTTTATGTTTTAATTACAGTTATAGACGTGTATGTGGAAGAACTTTTTTTTTTTTCTTCTTACTACCCTAAAGGAGACTGTTTAACATCATACCCTTGGTTTATTGTTATTATAGCATTAAGACTTACTATGCTTATCCTGGACCACTTTCTAACACCATCCCCTGGGTTTATTATCTTATTACTTTAAGATTGCTGAAGATTATATATTTTATGCTTATAGTTTGTTAATGATTATATATAATCATAGTTTGTTAATGATTATATTTTAGGCATATAGTATTTAGACTATATTGGCAATAGATATCTTTACTTTTTAATCCTAAAACACCGCTGTGTGGGGGCTTGTTTTTGCTTTGGATGTGCTCTGTCTCTAGGTATGTCAGAGGACCGAGACATTGTGAAGTGGGGTCCAGCCTCACGTGGGGAGGCAAAATGGGGGAGTGGGGGGATAAGGGGGGGGGGGTGGAGAGAAAGAGAGCAGGCTATATCTAATCTATCCTTTAAATTCTTATAATTATAACTACCAACGTAACAATAGGCTGCATGGCAATAACTCATGGGGAAATAAGAAATTAAGGTTAAAGCTGTCTTACTTCCAGTTAAGACTATAAAATGACATCAAAAACTCAGAATCAACATCTCCATGATGGGACAGTTAATCGTGAACTGGAATGTTAAAGGCCTGAATCACGAATTAAAGAGAAAGAAAGTACTCTCTCACCTAACAGGTTTAAACGCTAAAATAGTATTTTTACAGGAGACCCACTTACTAAGCAAGGATCAGTTCCGTCTGCTAAAAGGACTGGGCTTGCCAAATGTTCCATTCTAGCTATACAAAGAAAACTAAAGGTGTAGGAATTCTCATACATAGAACAGTCTCATTTGTAGCATCAGATGTAGTATCTGATCTGGAAGGGAGATATGTGATGGTCATGGAAAACTTATTTAACTGTAAAATGATTCTGATAAATGTTTATGCACTGAATGTCGATGATAAGGAATTCATACAAAACGTATTTGCATCCATTCCCAATGTGAACACTCATAAAATTATAATGGCTGGGAAACTTAATTGTGTTTTAAATCCACTCTTAGATAGGACTCCTGTCACAGGGGGGATGACATCTAATACTGCAAAGATAATTACACAGTTTGTAACTGGCCACAACTTATCAGACCCCTGGAGGTTTCTAAACCAAAACTCAAGAACATACTCTTTCTACTCACCAGTACATCATTGCTACTCAAGAATAGATTATTTCTTTATAGATAATAATTTCTTGCCTACGATTAAATCTTGCAAGTACGATGATATTGTTATTTCTGACCATGCACCGTCTTAACCCGCTTCGATTAGCAGACGAGAACTGTACAGAATTTATATCCAAACAAATCAGTTTCTTCCTAGAGACAAATACATCCTCAGAGGTTTCTGCAAGAATACTCTGGGAAACTCTAAAGGCCTTCTTAAGAGGACAGATTATTTCATATCTTTCCCACAGGAATAAATTAGAAACCAAGAAAGTATCAGAACTAAAAAGCAAAATTGCTAGAATAGATGAAGAACATGCCAGGCTTCCAAGCGAGGCTCTACATAGGAAAAGGCAGGCTCTGCATTCAGAACTCAACCTCTTGACAACTAAAGAAACTGAACAACTAATTTATAAATCCAAACATCATTACTATGAACATGGAGAGAAAGCTAATAAGCTTTTAGCTCAACAAATCCACAAGCAAGAAGTTCGCAATGCAATGCCAGTAATCACCAACACGAACGGAGACGAAATCATTGAACATAAAAATATAATGCACACATTTAGAGACTACTATAAATCCTTATATTCTGAGTTTAAAGAAGACCACACACAATCTAATGCATTTCTGGATACATTACAGTTACCACAAATAGATACTTTTAGTGCGGAGGAACTGGATAAACCTCTGGCGCTATCAGAATTACTAGATGCTATAAAGTCACTTCAAGGCGGGAAAGCAGCAGGCCCTGATCGCTACCCTGCAGAATTTTACAAGAAATTCTCCGCTCAGCTAGCTGTCCTCCTATTAGCAACATTTCCAGAAGCTAGAGACAATCAAATTCTACCTCAAACTTTTTGCCAAGCATTAATCACCATCTTTCCTTATAAAAAAAAAAAAAAAAAAAAAAAAAAAAAAAAAAAGGACTTATTACAATGTGCATCATACAGACCAATTTCACTTCTAGCTATGATTTGAGAGTATCTTAACATTATTCAGAAGGATGGAGAAGGTGCTGCCTTCGGTAATATCACAAGATCAAACTGGATTTATCAAGGGTCGACACTTATCCTCCAATCTTGGATGCCTGTTTAATGTAATATACTCACCAACAAAGTGAAACACCCCAGAAATATTATTATCATTGGATGCAGAAAAAGCATTTGACATGATTGAATGGAAATACCTTTTCACTACATTAGAGAAATTTGGGATTGGCCCGAACATTTGTGCATGGATCAAACTACTGTATACCAATCCAGAAGCTTCAGTTTGTATTAACAACATTTGTTCAGACTACTTTAAACTAGAACGTGGTACCAGACAAGGATGCCCCTTGTCACCACTGCTATTTGCAATTGCCATTGAACCACTGGCGGTTCACTGTCGAAATGCAGATCAGATAAATGGGATAATCAGAGAAGGACTGGAACAGAAAATTTCTCTATATGCAGATGATATGGTACAATATATATCAGACCCACATAATTCTGTGCCTGCAGTCTTAACAGCACTTACAGAATTTCAAAAGATCTCTGGTGTCAGAATTAATCTGAATAAAAGTGTACTCTTTCCAGTGAATTCTCAAGCATACAATAGCATATTGGACACCTTTCCTTTTACTATTGCAGATCAGTTTAAATACCTAGAGGTAAACATCACAAGTAAACACAAAGCCCTTTATCAACAAAACTTTGCCGTCTGTATGGAAAAAATTAAGCAAGACTTGCATAGATGGTCAACCCTTCATCTCACTCTAGCTGGAAGAATTAACGTTGTTAAGATGAATATTCTTCCTAAGCTTCTTTTTTTATTTCAAAACATTCCAATATACAGTGCATCCAGAAAGTATTCACAGCGCATCACGTTTTCCACATTTTGTTATGTTACAGCCTTATTCCAAAATGGATTAAATTCATTTTTTTCATCAGAATTCTGCACACAACACCCCATAATGACAATGTGAAAAAAGTTTACTTGCAAATTAAAAATAAAAAAACTGAGAAATCACATGTACATAAGTATTCACAGCCTTTGCTCAATACTTAGTCGATGCACCTTTGGCAGCAATTACAGCCTCAAGACTTGTTGAATATGATGCCACAAGCTTGGCACACCTATCCTTGGCCAGTTTCGCCCATTCCTTTTTGCAGCACCTCTCAAGCTCCATCAGGTTGGATGGGAAGCATTGGTGCACAGACATTTTAAGATCTCTCCAGAGATTTTCAATCGGATTCAAGTCTGGGCTCTGGCTGGGCCACTCAAGGACATTCACAGAGTTGTCCTGAAGACACTCCTTTGATATCTTGGCTGTGTGCTTAGGGTCGTTGTCCTGCTGAAAGATGAACCATTGCCCCAGTCTGAGGTCAAGAGCGCTCTGAAGCAGGTTTTCACCCAGGATGTCTCTGTACATTGCTGCAGTCATTTTTCCCTTTATCCTGACTAGTCTCCCAGTCCCTGCCGCTGAGAAACATCCCCACAGCATGATGCTGCCACCACTATGCTTCACTGTAGGGATGGTGCCAGGTTTCCTCCAAATGTGACGCCTGGCATTCACACCAAAGAGTTCAATCTTTGTCTCATCAGACCAGAGAATTTTCTTTCTCATGGTCTGAGAGTCCTTCAGGTGCCTTTTGGCAAACTCCAGGCGGGCTGCCACGTGCCTTTTACTAAGGAGTGGCTTCTGTCTGGCCACTCTACCATACAGGCCTGATTGATGGATTGCTGCAGAGATGGTTGTCCTTCTGGAAGGTTCTCCTCTCTCCACAGAGGACCTCTGGAGCTCTGACAGAGTGACCATCGGGTTCTTGGTCACCTCCCTGACTAAGGCCCTTCTCCCCCAATCGCTCAGTTTAGATGGCCGGCCAGCTCTAGGAAGAGTCCTGGTGGTTTCGAACTTCTTCCACTTACGGATGATGAAGGCCACTGTGCTCATTGGGACCTTCAAAGCAGCAGAAATTTTTCTGTAACCTTCCCCAGATTTGTGCCTCGAGACAATCCTGTCGCGGAGGTCTACAGACAATTTCTTTGACTTCATGCTTGGTTTGTGCTCTGACATGAACTGTCAACTGTGGGACCTTATATAGACAGGTGTGTTTGCCTTTCTAAATCATGTCCAGTCCAACTGAATTTACCACAGGTGGACTCCAATTAAGCTGCAGAAACATCTCAAGGATGATCAGGGGAAACAGGATGCACCTGAGCTCAATTTCAAGCTTCACGGCAAAGGCTGTGAATACTTATGTACATGTGCTTTCTCAATTTTTTTATTTTTAATAAATTTGCAAAAACCTCAAGTAAACTTTTTTCACCTTGTCATTATGGGGTGTTGTGTGTAGAATTCTGAGGAAAAAAATGAATTTAATCCATTTTGGAATAAGGCTGTAACATAACAAAATGTGGAAAAAGTAATGCGCTGTGAATACTTTCCGGATGCACTGTACATCAATAAATCATTTTTTAAGCAATTAGATTCAACAATAACCTCATTTATTTGGAACTCAAAAACATCCACGTATCCAAAGAGCAACCCTACAAAGACCTAAGACAGAAGGTGGCATGGCTCTACTTAACTTTCAGTTTTATTACTGGGCAGCAAACATACAAGCTATAAAAAACCTGGACACAAATAGATGAACATACAGAGGGCTGGTCCGCAATAGAAGTAAAATCCTGCAGTTTTTCTTTATATTCAAAATACTAATAACTCAATTGTGCTTCACTCACTCAGAATATGGAACCAATGTAGAAAGCATTTTAAGATGGAGAAGCTTTTATCTGTGGCACCTCTGCATGAAAACCACCTCTTTCAACCCTCGCAAACATATGCAGTTTTTAATATCTGGAAAAAATTTGGGATTAAATTGGTCAGAGATCTTTATATAGACAACATCTTTGCATCCTACGAACAATTACATTCCAAATTTAACTTTCCAGCTACACATTTCTTTCACTATCTTCAAATTAGGAACTTTGTTAAACAGAACCTGCCCGATTTTCCTCATCTTGCACCCTCGTCCATGCTGGAAAAAATATTGCTGAATTTCAAGGACTTAGACACCATCTCTGCAATATATAAAATTATTTTACAGTCCCTCCCTTTCAAAGATCCAAGAGGACAATGGGAAAAAGATCTCCTAATCAATATATCAGAAAGGGAGTGGAAAGTAGCAATGCAGAGAATTCACTCGAGCTCCATATGCACAAAGCATGCAATTATTCAACTCAAAATTATATATAGAGCACATCTGTCTCATCTAAAACTGTCCAAAATGTTTCCAGGGCAAGATCCAACCTGCGAACGCTGCAGTCAAGTCCCAGCCTCACTGGGTCACATGTTTTGGGCCTGTGCTAAATTAACATCATTTTGGACCAAAATTTTTAAGTGCCTTTCAGACAGCCTTGGTGTCACAATCCCTCCTAACCCATTAACAGCTGTGTCCGGTGTTCTTCCAGATGGGTTTAAATTGGAGAAGGACAAACAAACTGTGATTGCATTCACTACACTTTTGGCACGCAGACTTATTTTGCTAAACCGGAAGAATCCTAACTCTCCTCTTTTAAGTCAGTGGGTAACCGATATTTTATACTATTTGAAATTGGAAAAAAATCAAATATTCAGTTAGAGGATCTGTACAGAATTTTTTTAAAACCTGGCAGGATATAATCAATAAAATTTTAGAATAAGCTCTTAAAGCACTGAGGAAGTAAGTATATCCGCATTTCCTTTTCTTCTCCATTCATCTCTACTGGCCTATTAAACTCATCAATTTAGGTATGTTTACAAGTCTTAAGTTTTACCCCGTTGGCCATGCTGTCTCTCTTACAGGGGTGGGGTCGACTTGTTTTTCAATCCTGTTTTTTGTAAAAATTGATCGATTTGTATGAATGATTACAATAAAAAAAAAATGATCAGACAGGCATTCATCTGACATATTGTAAATATTTCTTAAAATATTTACAATATTTAAATGTAAAATATTTCCTTTTCATTAGTACCACAGTGAAAAACTTGAACAAGATTAAAAGAAACCAATAATTCAATAAAATCAGAAATCACTTAGCTAGGCAAAGAATGTAAACTGAATTGCAATAAAATGAGTAGAAAGATGTAAAGTGGAGATAAAGGAAAAAAGCTTATTTAAAAAGTCTGTGTTGCTGCTTGCCTTAGGAGGCTGATAAATAACAATAATCTTGAAGAAAATGTGGGCAGAAAAAGTCCAGATCAGATGGTCACAACTTTAAAATTCAAGGATGATCAAAAAATCAGTCCAACCACCCCCTCCTCTCCACAACATACAGTATGCTAAGGCTTATGCAAATGATTAAGTTTCAGTAATGGTGCCGGTATCATTAGAATGGAGCCATGTTTCAAGATATGCAATAATGTCAACATTCATGTCTGGAATAATGTTATAAATTGAAAGAGTCTTCTTAAATAAAGAACGGGTGTTTAGAATTGCCACCATTACCTTCTTACATAGCATTTAAGGATGGATTTCACATCTGGAACAAACATGAGCCAATGGAAACACAAATATTTCTAAAATGAATAATTAGAAACACAGAGCCTTTGCTTTGTAGGCGGTCTGTGGGAAATTGATACTGTTTGAATACGTTCATCAGGTAGAGAAGAAAGACCAATCTGAACTGCAACTAATTTTTTTCTAAGTATTCCCAACTGAATACACCTGCGGTATACAGGTCCTGCGTGAGGAGTTTCCATTTTGTGATGCCATTGCTGTAGAAAATCAGAGCAAGAGTCAAAAGCCACAGCGCCTTTAGAGCGATCATACTTTACATTACAGCTTCCAACTGATGTAAGTCGGTCATCACTGTGTAATGGAAATTTCAGATTGACCCTAACACCACCAGCAGATCCATTGTGAAGAGGTTCTACAAATTCCAGTAGATGGAAGTGAATAAAATGAGCTTCATCTTGAATGTCAACAAAAAATTGGATGAAGCAAAAGTGTCAATCCTGAATTCTATGAATGTGTAAAAATAACACAATTGACATTAAGTTCGCTACAGAATGGACACAACACACTAGCAGCAGCACCAGTCGGACCACTGAGTACTTAACCATATACCTTAACACTTTGAAATAACTACGCTGTCTACATTCCATCCCTCCATTATAGATTTGTAAGTGAGGAATTAAAATAATTTAAAAGCATAAAAACTAAAACTTTCTATTTGATGCAGATCCTTTATAACTACTCATATTGGAAAATATGTGGAAATCACCAGCTTCAAAAGTGCTCTTTTGATATGCCATAGTATAATTTGGTTTGGTTTCTTTTACTTTTTGCTTTGGATAAGTGTAGGAGGTTTTAACATTCAATCTCTTTTACATCAATTAAAACATGCAGTTGGCCAAATTAAGACCACCTTTGTCATTGAAACAAAAACTGCTTAGTTGCCATGGCTTTGTACTCTGTCAATGATATAGCTTTGTATTTTTAGCTATTTCTACCCAGACCATTTTTATGTTTAGTGTTGACAGGTTTGTATCTTTCACTGTGGCTTTCATAATTCTGAACATAAAATCTTCTGTCAACAGCAGACCATGATAGAATCATTCCTGCCCCATGGACATTGAAACAGTTTTAACTGAAATCACCATCAATGTCCAGCCGCCCGAAAGTTTTAATAATTTCTTTTTATAATCAAATGTATTTGATTTCCTCTTTCAGCCTTCATTTTGGTGATTGCAAACATCGGTAGTTTGTCTCTCTGACAAGACATTGTAAAGTATTCATTTTCCTGCTTTCTTTTCTCAGTTTTACTGCTTCAATTTTGAAAGAACTGCTCTTTTCTTTTATTATACAAATTATTTGATTTACATTCATGGAATGTTCTTGAGCACTTATTACATAATAAAGCTGTTTCCTACTTATTTTAAAGTTATTTAAAAACTTCAACTCATCCTATTTTCAGTTAGGGAAGGAAACACCTAACCTAACACAAAAGCACTAAACAGTCAACTGTTTTTCTATTATATCTTCAACTGAAATGTAAGGGTGAAAAACAAAACTGGTACTTCTCAAAGTCAAAAATGTGTATGTAGAAAATATCAGAAATAAAACATTCTGTATTTTGGCCTAAATTAATCTTTTCTCATCACATCCAGGTTGCTTGAGTATAAAGCAAATTTCACTGTGGCAACACTGGTGGCAAAAAGGTTATACTACTATTTCTGTTTATTCATTTGGTACACATTACATAACAGAAAAAAACACAACCTAGTAAGTATTAATTAGTAACAAAGTTCAATTAGAGTACATATTGATTTTCAAAATCTTATTATATTTTTGAACGAAATTTGTTAGATGATCATGTGAATCCCTGATGACATATAAAGGGATCTATTTGAACAAATGAACAAAAAAGTGATTTATTTTTTGGGTTTATTTGGCTTACAAAGTTATCCAACATTCAATGTGCTTATTTCAAAACATTTATGATATCCTAAGTCATTCACACATTTAATATATGTGATTTATTTATTTATTTTTTTACACATGGTGCAGCTGTGTTTTTATGTGTGAGTGGACGTTTCTTGCGGGGAGGGCTTCCATTCTCTTTCTCCGATGTAGAACCCTCATTGGAGCTCACCTCTATTATAGCACGTCTTTATTTGAAAACAGCAGTGCCAAATCAGGGGAAGCGTGAATGTGACTGAGGGAATAAAACTGCGGGGAGAAAAAAAAAGAAAAAAAACAAAAAAAAAAACACCAACACTAACCTTTACAAGTACCATAAATTTACACCGGCTGTTACAGACTCAAATCAAATTTATATTTTTATTCTATAACAGTAACAATAAGAGCAGCTCACTCCTCAAAATGGTAATTCTGGTTAGCGACTGGGCTTGAACCTACGAACTCTTGATTATGAGTAAACAGCTCTTACCGCTGCACTACCAAAGAGGTAATGTCAGCGTCATACCCTAAACCGATTTTTTTTCTTCAGTTATATTTTTGAATGTTTTCAAAATTGAAATTTTTCAAATTTGAATTATATGTGTACCTTTTGTGAAAGTGTTCATATGATATTTGGACTTCAGTCTTCACACATACACTTCATGTCAAAATTTTGTCTTTAGTACTAGTAACATGACAAAAGTTGATTTTAGGTATGTGTTCAACATTTCTTGCATTTCCTGTCATCCTACATTTACATAGATCATTGTAGACAAGGTACACCCATGAAATGCATGTATTCCAAATAACGATTTATTATTTACCCTATACAACTCCAGGCACCTCACACGAGATAAACAAGACTTGAGCTGGGAGAACTCACTGCCCAAGTTGACTGTGGCTGGGGGGGGGGGGGATGTTTGGGATAGCAGGCTGCTTGCTGCTTGTGCCGATCGATACATTTACAAAACAAAAGACACTAATGGAGAAATGCGAAAGATTTTAAGGTGGCCCGGGATTATGAGTTTTTTTCTTTAAGCTTTAGGGATTCTAGTGTTAAAGATGACAAATTATATACATGTATATCAATTCATGAGTGTTAACTATTGTATGAGGAGCTCAGAATTACCTCAAACAGTAGACCTGTTTGAATAATTTCACATACATGGACAGGTACCTTTATGTGTTACAATGTAGTTATAAAAGGTTTTAACCTTCTTATAAAATATTTCAGTCACAGCTCTGGTTCATTTTTCACCATACCAGCAGTACCTTTATATTTGCTAATGCTTCAGTCCAATCCATCTGTGCAATCTTTGGTACAGAGGTAAGAAGTATCATAGCAGCTTTGTTTGCATTTTCCTTCATTGTTTTTATTACTTTGTCAACACAGACCTTGGGGTAAAAAGAGAGAACAGTATTCTATTAAAACATATATGCTTGAACAGAAAATTATAAAGATAACATATATGAAAGAAAAAAGGACATGTTTTACATCCATCATGGCTGCCACCACAAGAGGACTTTAGGTGTAGCTATTAGAAAACTTTGGAGTCAACATACTTTAGAAGATACTCTAGAGAAAATAAATTTTCATGACATCCAAAAAGAGATTAGACTGATGGATTGCTAATTGGTTGAACATTAATCCAACCAATTTGTTTCCTTAATTTAACACAGTGTGGTGAAATCTTTTTGATGTAAAATGCAGAACACCTTTGAGGCAATGTAAAGCTTTATTTGTTCCTAATAAAGGTTTTACCACTATCCTAAGAGGGATTTTATTTTGGTGAATGGCACTACTTACAACTCCTGTTTATTGATATTATTATTAAAACATTCTTATACAAAAAAACAGACACAATGTATCAAAGTACCAGTCCTTGCTTATAGACTTTAAATGGAAAATACTTACTGTAGTGCTTATGTCCTAATTTTAATTCAAAGTAGGGGCAGAGGCTTTTCTTGGAGACACTGTGGATTTTAGGTTAAGTGCCTACCATAAACCTCACAGATATGAAAGTATCCTGTGATGGACCAGGGCCTATGGGGAGTACTTGTCATGTACTCACTTGCTGATGACATTTGCCAAACTCTGTTATTATCAATTGGATATGTGGATAAAAAAAATGGATAAAAATGGTTATTTTGCTTTGTGGAGTGCTTTGTGCTCTGCGTGACCCAAACAAGACATGTAAACTGATACCAGACAGATAAATGTAAATGTTTAAATCTGGACCTGTGTACTGAATAATTAGAAATAACATACATTCATTTAATTTAACTTGCAAACTGCAATTGGTTTTGTCTTGGTAGAGTAATACATTACTCTACTTTCCCCTTTTGTATTATTAATATGTAGCCTTTGTCAGAATGCCTCAAATCTCACAGACTTTCCACTGTTTATAAGGTATTGTACCATGTAACTTCTCCCCACCTTCCCTTCTACACTTATAACCTCAGGCAATTAGGTGTAGTAAAAGACAAGCATTAGTTAAGTTACAATTTAAATAATGTCTTACTTATAATATTCATAAATAATAACAATAAGTAAAATACATTTGAATATTGGCAACCATACAACCTGATAAATGGTGATGTGTAGTTTCAGCTGGCACACAGACTTGCAGTTAATTTAAATGTCTCTACTTAAGGCATCATTTTTGGTCAGCTTTCTTAGTAAAATTACAAAGAGACTCAGTCCTAAAAGCAGGTGGGGGCACTTAACCATACAAATAAAGACATACAAAATATTTATCAACTTATATTCAAAATTTCACACCACAAGACTCCACCCCGTTAAATCTTTTGTACAATGTCTTGATATTATAATTAAACAGTCTTAATTGTTTGAAGAGTCTGTTGAACAACTTGTGGTTTGGTTGGCAGTATTTGCTCTCCCAGCGTTAAAAGTTGTGCGTGACCATTTGTCTATTATTGTCCGTGAGAACCCTAACTACAAAGAGGACTATTTTCATTTATGTTAGGTAGAATGCCCAGGGGGGACTGGGCGGTCTCGTGGCCTGGAACCCCTGCAGATTTTATTTTTTTCTCCAGCCATCTGGAGTTTTTTTTTTTTTTTGTTTTTTCTGTCCACCCTGGCCATCGGACCTTACTCCTTTTTCTATGTTAACTAATGTTATCTTATTTTAATTTTAATTTAATTTTGTATTTTGTCTTTTAACTTTTCTTTTCTTCATTATGTAAAGCACTTTGAGCTACTTTTTGTATGAAAATGTGCTATATAAATAAATGTTGTTGTTATTACATATCTTTTTTATTTCAAAGACAATCTGAAGAACTTGGATGCATTCCTGATGACAGGAGTCATTGTATCTGCTCTGGCTTGCTTCATCTGTTTTTTTTTGCTTTCTGCAGTTTTCATATGTCATCAGATCTGATGGTTCAAAATGAGACAAGTCCACACCTTCCACTAAACTAGCCCACTGCCATTTTAAGTCTATTGTGTGAATTATTTTCTTAATCTGTTCTGATTTTGTGTCTGTACAATTAACATCAAAATTTGAAAGGTAACATACCACTTTTGGTGCCAGTACAACCACTTTTGCCCAAGTGAAAGCACATGTGCTATTGCATAAACTTTTTGCAAACCAACATTTGTGGCCCGTCTTCACGCATTTGGGGTTGACGTAGTTGCCTCTTGTGCTTTTCTACCCATGGTGTAACCTCTGACTGAAATCAGCCTTTACCAATATAGGCTGGCATCACCACCATGAGACATCATTGCTATGCAACCCTCATCATTCCCCCTGTAGACCACGCCTAGAGTTGTTTGCTCACCATATGCATACTTGCTGTGCTAAACACCTCGGTTCAGAATTGACCCACTGGTCCTGTGCTTGTACCACAGCTGACAACTGCAGCAGGGCTTCCGTATTTTACCCAATTAGACTATACTTAAACATCACAGCCTATGTGACTTGCAAATGTACCAGCTGCACCTGCTCTTTAGAAAAAAATCACCAATTTGCTTAGCATACCTTTTCTTTAATAATAGTATTAGTTAATTATCCCAATTAGTTAATTCCCAGAATCTACACTTTGAGACCCAAATGAATGCCCTTATTTTTGGCATTCCTAACTGGTTTGCATAGTTTCCACCCCTTGGAATATACATTTGCTGCAGTAATGAACAAACCTTTTTTTCAAACAATAGCTATTGTGACTAGTCCTATCAATGCATGATTTGTGGACTTGTTACTCACTTAAACCCCAATAAGATGTCTTTTTCTTGCTGTCTCTTCAGTTGTTCATGTCTTTGTCTTTAGTCTTTGTCTAGCTCAGTGTTTCCCAAACTCTGTCCTGGGGACCCCCTGTGGCCGCAGGTTTTTGTTCCAACCAGCTTCTGTTTTTAATTGAACACCTGGGCTAATTAAGTAAACTGATATTTCCCAAATTCTGTGTTTAGGGAACAATATAGAAATTAGAAAACTAAGTTTGCTAAAAAAAAAATAATAAAAAAAAAAAATATTAAAATGTACCAAGCCCCCTCCTTAAACCCCTCCACCATGATAAGGTGGCGGTTCGAGTGTCCCAATGATCCTAGGAGCTCTGTTGTCCGGGGCTTTATGCCCCTGGTAGGGCCACCCAAGGCAAACTGGTCCTAGGTGAGGGATGAGACAAAATGCGGTTCAAAACAACCTTCTATGATGAATAAAAACTTTGGACGATGTTTTCCCTTGCCCGGATGCGGGTCATCGGGGCCCCCCTCTGGAGCCAGGCCTGGAGGTGTGGCTCGATAGTGAGCGCCTGGTGGCCGGGCCTGCACCCATGGGGCTCGGCCGGGCACAGCACGAAGAGGCAACGTGGGTCCCCCTTCCCATGGGCTCACCACCTATGGGAGGGGCCAAGGAGGTCGGGTGCAGTGTGACTTGGGTGGTGGCCGAAGGCGGGGACCTTGGCGGTCCGATCCTCGGCTACAGAAGCTGGCTCTTGGGACGTGGAATGTCACCTCTCTGAAGGGGAAGGAGCCTGAGCTTGTGCGCGAGGTTGAGAGGTTCCGGCTAGATATAGTCGGGCTCACCTCGACGCACAGCTTGGACTCTGGAACCAATCTCCTTGAGAGGGGCTGGACTCTGTACCACTCTGGAGTTGCCCCCGGTGAGAGGTGCCGAGCGGGTGTGGGCATACTTATTGCCCCCCGACTTGGAGCCTGTACATTGGGGTTTACCCCGGTAGACGAGAGTGTAGCCTCCCTCCGCCTTCGGGTGGGGGGACGGGTCCTAACTGTTGACAATGACAGTGAAACCTGGAAGGGCGTGATTGGGAGGAATGCCCCCCCCCCCCCGATCTGAACCCGAGTGGTGTTTTGTTATTGGACTTCTGTGCTTGTCACGGATTGTCCATAACGAACACCATGTTCAAGCATAGGGGTGTTCATATGTGCACTTGGCACCAGGACACCCTAGGCCTCAGTACGATGATCGACTTTGTGGTCGTGTCGTCGGACTTGCGGCCACGTCTTGGACACTCGGGTGAAGAGAGGGGCGGAGCTGTCAACTGATCACCACTTGGTGGTGAGTTGGCTTCGATGGTGGGGGAGGATGCCGGTCAGGCCTGGTAGGCCCAAACGTGTTGTGAGGGTCTGCTGGGAACGTCTGGCAGAGCCCCCTGTCAGAAGTAGCTTCAACTCCCACCTCCGGCAGAACTTCGACCATGTCCCGAGGGAGGTGGGGGACATCGAGTCCGAATGGGCCATGTTCCGTGCCTCTATTGTTGAGGCAGCTGACCGGAGCTGTGGCCGTAAGGTGGTCGGTGCCTGTCGTGGCGGCAATACCCGAAACCGTTGGTGGACACCGGCGGTGAGGGATGCTGTCAAGCTGAAGGAGTCCTACCGGTCCCTTTTGTCCTGTGGGACTCTGGAGGCAGCGAATAGGTACCGGCAGGCCAAGCGGAATGCGGCTTCGGTGGTTGCTGAGGCAAAACTCGGGCGTGGGAGGAGTTTGGGGAGGCCATGGAGAACGACTTTCGGACGGCTTCGAGGAGATTCTGGTCCACCGTCTGGCGTCTCAGGAGGGGGAAGCAGTGCAGTGTCAACACTGTATATAGTGGGGATGGTGCGCTGCTGACCTTGACTCGGGACGTTGTGGGTCAGTGGGGGGAGCACTTCGAAGACCTCCTCAATCCCACTAACATGCCTTCCAATGAGGAAGCAGAGCCTGGGGACTCGGAGGTGGGCTCCCCCATCTCTGGGACTAAGGTCACTGAGGTGGTCAAAAAACTCCTTGGTGGCAGGGCCCTGGGGGTGGATGAGATACGCCCGGAGTTCCTCAAGGCTCTGGATGTTGTAGGGCTGTCTTGGTTGACACCTCTCTGCAACATCGCATAGACATCAGGGACAGTGCCTCTGGATTGGCAGACCGGGGTGGTGGTCCCCCTCTTTAAGAAAGGGGACCGGAGGGTGTGTTCCAACTACAGAAGGATCACACTCCTCAGCCTCCCTGGAAAAGTCTATTCAGGGGTTCTGGAGAGGAGGGTCCGTCGGATAGTTGAACCTCGGATTCAGGAGGAACAGTGTGGTTTTTGTCCTGGTCGCGGAACAGTGGACCAGCTCTACACCCTTAGCAGAATCCTGGAGGGTGCATGGGAGTTCGCCCAACCAGTCTACATGTGTTTTGTGGACTTGGAAAAGGCGTTCGACCGTGTCCTCGGGGAATCCTGTGGGGGGTGCTCCGGGAGTATGGGGTACCGGACCCCCTGATAAGGGCTGTTCGGTCCCTGTACAACCGGTGTCAGAGCTTGGTTCGCATTGCCGGCAGTAAGTCGAACTCGTTTCCAGTGAGAGTTGGACTCCGCCAGGGCTGCCCTTTGTCACCGATTCTGTTCATAACTTTTATGGACAGAATTTCTAAATGCAGCCAGGGTGTTGAGGGGGTCCGGTTTGGTGGACTCAGGATTGGGTCACTGCTTTTTGCAGATAATGTTGTCCTGTTTGCTTCATCAGGCCGTGATCTTCAGCTCTCTCTGGATCGGTTCGCAGCCGAGTGTGAAGCGGCTGGGATGGGAATCAGTACCTCCAAATCTGAGACCATAGTCCTCAGCCGGAAAAGGGTGGAGTGCCCTCTCAGGGTTCGGAGCGAGATCCTGCCTCAAGTGGAGGAGTTCAAGTATCTCGGGGTCTTGTTCACGAGTGAGGGAAGAATGGAGCGTGAGATCGACAGGCGGATCGGTGCGGTGTCCGCAGTGATGTGGGCTCTACATCGGTCTGTCGTGGTGAAAAAGGAGCTGAGCCGTAAGGCAAATGGGTAGTGACCGAAAAAATGAGATTGCGAATACAAGCGACTGAAATGAGTTTCCTCTGCAGGGTGTCTGGGCTCTCCCTTAAAGATAGGGTGAGAAGCTCAGTCATCCGGGAGGGGCTCAGAGTACAGCCGCTGCTCCTCCGCATCAAGAGGAGTCAGATGAGGTGGCTCAGGCATCTGATCAGGATGCCTCCTTGACACCTCCCTGGTATCTGTTCCGCTCACGTCCAACCGGGAGGAGGCCCCGGGGAAGACCCAGGACATGCTGGAGGGACTGTGTCTCCCAGCTGGCCTGGGAACGCCTCGGGATTCTCCCAGAAGAGCTAGAAGAAATGGCCGGGGAGAGGGAAGTCTGGGTATCTTTGCTCAACCTGCTGCCCCCGCGACCCGACCTCGGATAAGCGGAAGAGGATGGATGGATGGATGGAAAATGTACCAAGCAGTTATATAGGAATAATGTATTTTTTTTTCTTTTTAACAGTATTTCTCATCTTGATTTTCATTCTACTTTTCAAGGTGTTCTAATTGTTTAAGTAATCCATTATTTACTAATTAGTGGGTCTGACTCTAAAGTAGTTGCAGCCTTTGATTATTCAGTGTTGTTTTCCTGGGTGTCTGATCTGCTCGTTTTAAATTGTCATTATTAAGATACAACAAAGGGGGAAAAACTGCACGGACAAAGGACAAAGTATAATGAAATCAACAAAAGAGAGTTAAGCATTTAAATCTATAGCAAAAGCATAAATATTTATAAATGTCTTATAAATGTAAAAATCATGCTACTATGCTTTTCTGAATGTCGAATAAAAGAAAAAAACCAGCTAATTAAATGAGCTCAGTGTTATCAGGTGTTATCACTGATTAGGAATGTGGTAGGAACAAAAACCTGCAGCCACAGGGGGTCCCCAGGACCGAGTTTGGGAAACACTGGTCTAGCTTCGCTATTCATTCCACTATGTAGGCAGGTCTGTAAAATGGAAGGTGACAAAGCAGTTTCTGTTCATCTCATCTCCTTTTTAGTGTCAACCTGGTGCAAACACTCAAACTTTGCTTCTGGGCATTCATTGGAACAGCCTGGCTAATAGTGCCACTCTGCTCCAAATGTGCTAGTGGTAACCCAGACTCCTGCAAGGATTTTGCTCTGCCAATTGCCTTCACTATTACCTGCACCAATCCAAAGTCCGTAAAAACTTAAAACAGAAGTAAGATTGCAAAAGGTCTGAAAATGGAAATAGTTAGAAATAACTATTTTCCCTTTCCTGTCTTCCTATGCTATCCTTCCATTATTTTGTCAATGCCGGTGTGTCCTTTCTTATTGTATGGTAACTGCTATCTGAAAATGTGGGCTAAAACCTCTCCAAAATCCAAGTGCCAAATCCAGCATCTCTCCTAAAACTCACCTTTGTTCTTTACTCACAACCAGCTCATTTTTCTCCATTTTATTGCAGGGAGTTTCATAGGCTGTCTTTTTAATGAACTGGTCAGTCAGGTTTCAAATTACTGAACCTAATTGTGTGTGCTTTTTAATTACTGAATGGCCTAGCAGTGCTGTTAGGACAGTCACACCCCTGTGCATTCCTGACTTCTTGCCTGAACTTGTAAACCTTCCTTCTGCACCATTCCCCATCCATTGTTCTTTTGCTTGTCCTGTTTCATTCAAACCAACCCCTAAACTGGTGCACTTTCTTTCCAACTATCATTCTTGCACTAGCACTTTCAGACCTTTCACACACAAACACTTGAATGTGTTTCATTTCCATTGCTCCTTGTTTTAATTCCACACTTTCTTCACTCAGTACCCATATTCCATTATCCAGTTCATGCCTTTCAGTCAACAATGGCCATTCAAACTCCCCAGCTTCTCGGCCTTCTATCGGGTTTTTCTTTTTCCTAAATCAAATTTCAATGCAGCAGTGGTTACATGGTTCCTAACAGTGGCAAAATATCTATCGGTGTGGCATGTTCTTTAAATAATGGACAGACATCAGAATTACCTTGAGATTGTGGTGCAGCGGAGAATAATGGAAGGAAACACCCTTTCTATTTTCCCTTCCTTTCATCCCTCTCCTTTTCCTCACACTCACATTCCCACTCTTTATCTGAGCAGTCATCTGTCTCAGGTAAGTCACCCACCCATGTTTTAGGGTTCCAGTCAGATCCTGTTACTACTGCCCTAACTTTTACCACGGGTGGTTTTCTCTCCTTTTTTCCCCTGCTTTCACTGCTTTCCACTTTAGCAGTGGGTGTTCTACATGCTAACACTTCACATTTTTCACTTTCATCCACTTTGTTATTTTCTTCTACATACTGATCTTCCTTATTATAAATAATACAAGATAGTAAATGTCTTATAACAGCAGCTGTCTACTTTATACCAGATCTCTGTTTTCCTGTTTTAATCCTTCCAGTCCCCTTTCATTTTGTGGTATGCTCGGCTCAGCTCCTGCTTTCTTTACCTGCACTACAGGTTTCCATTTCCTAGCTTTAGCCTGCTTGCCTCTGCCATTCCATTGGAAGATGGCTGGTTTTAATATGAATGTAGACATTTCTGAGTCTACAATGCTACTCTAATACAATTTGCCTAATTCGTTATGGGTTGTCCTACTTTTGTCCCTGTAAGCAAACACATACATATACAAAGATTCTAAACGACTAAGTGCTGTATTAATGACACATGCATGTCCCATCACTCCCTAGTACTCCAACAAGGGACTCACTACCACCAGCACTAACAAACATGTGGGTGTCCTTGTGACACACAAAGTCTCTACACTTTGATGGTTATATACCTTTAATCAACCAAAGAAACAATGTTTTAGTTCTACCACATTTGCACACTGGGTGCCCTAATATTCACATACATACACACACACACATCAAAACAGTATTTGCAAACAGGGTGCAAAACATGGTAACCCCAAAATCCTGTGGAGTACACCAATTGTTTTGTCTTAGTATATTACTCTACTTTCCCCTTTTGTATTATTAATATGTAGCCTTTGTCAGAATGCCTCAAATATCACAGACTTACCACTGTTTATAAGGTACTGTTGTGACACCCACGTGTAGTGGGAATTGGGAGACACTAGCCTACACTCTAGATGTCTAGCATGTGGTACTGAGCGAAACCAGGATGATGGTGTAAGTTAGGGAGACACGGACACAATAGGGTTGGGTTTTTGCAAAAATAAAGTGAGGTTTTATTTACAGGTGCACTTAAAGAAAAACAAAAATAATGTCCTGGGGCAAATATATCAATATACAGTCCAATACCATAAAGGACACACAAAACAGTTATAAATTGCAGCCCAACTATTTACAGTATTTACAGTGCTGACTGAAAGTCCCAAACAAAAAGAAAAATGCACACAAATTAATGAAACTCATATATACACAAAAATATAGCTGTCTTCCTCCACAGAAATCCCAGTCAGGAAGCTGCTCCTCCAAACAGTGTATTATTAAAGGGTTTACTAAGAAAAATACTCAAAACACAGAAAAAGAGAAAAATGTGTATATACAGTCACATGAAAAAGTTTGAGAACCCTTCTCAGCCTGCATAATAATTTACTTTCAACAAAAAAAGATAACAGTGATATATCTTTCATTTCCTATGAACATCTGAGTACTGGGGTATTTTCTGAACAAAGATTTTTAGTGAAGCAATATTTAGTTGTATGAAATTAAATCAAAAGTGAACAACTGGCTGTGCAAAAATTTGGGTCCCTTTGTAATTTTGCTGATTTGAATGCATGCAACTGCTCAATACTGATTACTTGCAACACCAAATTGGTTGGATTAGCTTGTTAAGCCTTGAACTTCATAGACAGGTGTGTCCAATCATGACAAAAGGTATTTAAGGTGGTCAATTGCAAGTTGTGCTACCCTTTGACTCTCCTCTGAAGAGTGACAGCATGGGATCCTCAAGGCAGCTCTCTAAAGATCTGAAAACAAAAGATTGTTCAGTATCATGGTTCAGGGGAAGGCTACAAAAAGCTATCTCAGAGGTCACTGTCAGTTTCAACTGTAAGGAATGTAATCAGGAAATGGTACGCCACAGGCACAGTTGCTGTTAAACCCAGGTCTGGCAGGCCAAGAAAAATACAGGAACGGCATATGCGTAGGATTGTGAGAATGGTTACAGACACCCCACAGATCACCTCCAAAGACCGGCAAGAACATCTTGCTGCAGATGGTGTATCTGTACATCGTTCTACAATTTAGTGCAATTTGCACAAAGAACATCTGTATGGCAGGGTGATGAGAAAGAAGCCCTTTCTGCACTCACACCACAAACAGAGTCACTTGTTGTGTGCAAATGCTCATTTAGACAAGCCAAATTCATTTTGGAACAAAGTGCTTTGGACTGATGAGACAAAAATTGAGTTATTTGGTCATAACAAAAAGTGCTTTGCATGGTGGAAGAAGAACACCGCATTCCAAGAAAAACACCTGCTACCTACTGTCAAATTTGGTGGAGGTTCCATCATGCTGTGGGGCTGTGTGGCTAGTTCAGGGACTGGGGCTCTTGTTAAAGTCAAGGGTTGGATGAATTCAACCCAATATCAACAAATTCTTCAGGATAATGTTCAAGCATCAGTCACAAAGTTGAAGTTACGCAGAGGTTGGATATTCCAGCAAGACAATGACCCAAAACACAGTTTGAAATCTACAAAGGCATTCATGCAGATGGAGTACAATGTTCTGGAATGGCTGTCACAGTCCCCTGACTTGAATATCATCGAAAATCTATGGGATGATTTGAAGCAGGCTGTGCATGCTCGGCAGCCATCAAATTTAACTGAACTGGAGAGATTTTGTATGGAAGAATGGTCAATAATACCTCCATCCAGAATTCAGACACTCGTCAAAGGCTATAGGAGGTGTCTAGAGGCTGTTATATTTGCAAAAGGAGGCTCAACTAAGTATTGATGTAATATCTCTGTTGGGGTGCCCAAATTTATGCACCTGTCTAATTTTGTTATGATGCATATTGCATATTTTCTGTTAATCCAATAAACTTAATGTCACTGCTGAAATACTACTGTTTCCATAAGGCATGTCACATATTAAAAGGAAGTTGCTACTTTGAAAGCTCAGCCAATGATAAACAAAAATCCAAAGAATTAAGAGGGGTTCCCAAACTTTTTCATATGACTGTACAAAAATAAAAAGTGCACCATTAACCACAACCCAATAAATACCTCCACCAAAGCTAATCCAGAGATATTTATACAAGGACATTTTTTTTTACAGCAATCAAGTCAAAAGCCGCAGTGCTTGGTAAACTCAAGAAAATGTTCTACCAAGTACCTGACAGATGCCTTAGTGACACAGACTATAAAGATACGTTGTGTACATGGTGATGTTAAAGACTTTCAGACATTGCTTCTTCCTTTAACTTATAAGGGTCGCCACTTTAAAGTTTGGTCTGCCGTTTCCGACTCTTGCCCCTGGCCATTACTGATAGGCAGAAGAAATGCCCTTTTTCCTAGATTAATTACTGAATGTCGCACACCAGTCATCGAGCCCCCTGTGGAGCTTAGTGGGTGGGGGGGGGGGGGATGGGGGGAGAAGAAGGAGAACTAGTGGCGGTCAGGGATAATCTAGAGCCCTAATTAGTTATTGAACCCGATCTCTCCAGCGAGACTGAGGGGGACACCTCCCACAATTTCCCAGAATGGCAGGGAGGCCCTTCTACATCCTCTCAGATTGCAAATGCCTCCGAACTCAAACCGAGTACTAGCGAGCAGTCGGATTTTGTGCGCTTGCAGCATGCTGATGGCTCATTAGAATATGCATTTAAACAGGCTCGCTCTGCCAATGACTCTTATTACCAAGAGCGTGATACCAGGGGCTCGAAAACTCCACACTTTCTAGAAAAAGACGGTTGCCTTTTCAGAGTGATTTCAGACCATTTAATGGGGGAATTTATTGAACAACTAGTTGTACCTGAAGTGCATAGGGAAATTCTTTTGCAGCTGGCCCACTCTCACATCTTGGGAAGGCACCTGGGGGCTGATAAGACCAGAGAGCAGTTATCAAAGCGATTTTATTGGCTGAATATGGGAAAAGATGTTGAATGGTTCTGTACTTCATGTCCTGACTGTCAGATCATCTCTGCTTATAAGCCTCCTCGGGCTCCCCTTTGTCCTATGCCTATTTTGGAAGTCCCCTTTCAGAGGGTGGGATTAGATATTGTAGGCCCTTTGCCTAAGACTAAGAATGGGTATCAATATTTGCTGGTGTTGGTTGACTACGCAACACGATATCCAGAGGTGGCTCCTTTGAAAAAGGCCAACTCCTCCTCTGTATCCAAAGCTCTGTGCGGGATTTTTACTCGTATTGGCATTCCTAGGGAAATTTTGACTGACCAAGGCACACCTTTTACTTCTCGTGTGATGAAACAATTGTGTGACAGCTTCGCTATTAAGAAATTGATTACCACTGTTTACCATCCACAGACTAATGGTTTGACTGAACGGTTTAACACTAGAATTACCAGAGTCTACGAAAATACTCGTAGATCCGGCCCACCTTAAAACCGTTCTCACCTCTCTTTTGTCTTCTAAATGTACCGATTAAGAGGAGCAGCGAGCAGCCGGCTATTCCATCCCCCACCGTCGCAGAACATTCACTAAGTTTTCCCAGCTCATGCCTTGTTTGATTACCTGGGAGTGACTGAACTGCTGGAGTTTTAGAATAGAAATAATAGATCGCTATTTGGAATACATGCATTTCATGCGTGTTCCGTTTCTACAGTAATCTGTGTAAACACATTGCTAAAACAGAAACTTTTTCATATTTTAGTAATAAATGTTACAAAATGTAGGCATAAACTATAGAATGTGTAAAGCCCGAGTTCCTAAGATCAAATAAACACTTCCACAAAAGCTTCACACACCATATAACAGCTTCCGTGGCGTAATGTGCTAAGATTTGCCTCTCAGACCGAGTAGCTTTTCTCTGCCTCACAAACATGAGTTCAATTCCCCGCTGGGGATAAAGTGTTACTTCTTTTTTTTCTTTTTAACCTCAAACGGACATAAAATTTGTAAATTGGTATGCACTGTCAGTTAATGAGATCGTTATATTTTCATGTGGGATGCTCCTTTTAAAATATTTTTTTAACAATTGAGACTGCAATTAACATGAACAACTGTCCTTATAACTTATTTTTTTCAAGATCCATAACACACAGACAGACAGAGCACTGCGTAATACAGAGACAGACAGGCAGAGATATACAAACAAACGGGGAAGGCACATGTACTGAAAGAAAAAAAAATCAACATGCGCGTTGTTTCTGCAGCACTGAATAAGCTCACCCGCTCTAACATCACCCCTCCCCCGATCTGGCTCTCTAAGTAACAGCGCAAGTACAGACGCAAACCAAGTGTAATCAAGAGTTCTGGTTCGATCCCCACTCACTCCTATATTTGCCGTTTTCAGTAGTAAGCTGCTCTTTTTGTTAATATTATACAGTACACACATGCACTTGATTTGTGTCTGTACTTGCGCTGTTACTTAGAGAGTCAGATCGGGGGAGGGGTGATGTTAGAGCGGGTGAGCTTATTCAGTGCTGCAGAAACAACGCACATGTTGATTTTTTTTTTCTTTCAGTACATGTGCCTTCCCTGTTTATTTGTATATCTCTGCCTGTCTGTCTTTCTCTGTATTATGCAGTGCTCGGTCTGTCTGTGTGTTATGGATCTTGAAAAAATAAGTTATAAGGATGGTTTGCTGACTTGGAGCACCACTGCCTTACTGTGCCACAGAGACGCGAGTTCGATTCCCAGCTTTGAAGAAAGTGTTTTTTTTTTTTCCTCAAACGGACATTGAATTTATAAATTGGTATGCACTATAAATCGTTAACTTTAAAATGTCAATCGCGGTTTTTTCTGTTGATTAATTCATGCTTTTTTACTTAGAGTCAGAACAGGAGCTTTTTCAGCTTATTCAGCTTCTGATCTGACTCAAACAGCGGCAGTATAACTTCACACCCAACCTGATGCTGTTCGTTTTCAAATAATATTGCATTACTTCGACGATGTTTTCTGATTGGTACTATTCGCGTCATAAAATGATTTCTTCAAAACGTCACATATATTTGTCTCTTTCTTTTTTTAAAATGTGCGTTGTAGCACTCAGCAACTGGCCACCTGCATGTTCTTGCGCACACTAAATAAGACAGCGCTATATGCAATCATCAGATTCAAATGTTAACAGTTATATAGCACAGAATGGAAATCAGCAGTTCTTAGCATTCCACCTACTGTAACTTGCTTTCTTTTTTCTTCGGTTATAGTCTTGAATAAAAGTGCACTTGTTTTGTTATACTTTTACATCAACATATGTTCCTGTGTTTGAGCTACATGGGCATGCTCAAAAAATACACGTATAATGCCACGAAAAGTGCATGCAGACACTTCAGTTCGCAAGCATTGGTATGACAATGCAGTCACAAGTACACTGCAGAGCTTTAGCGCGTCTTTATGTGAAAACAGCATCAGATGGGGAGTGTCTGATGATTGCATATAGCGCTGAAGTTACTGCTCTTTACTATGCTTTCCTCTGCATGTCCTGGAGTACAAAAGAAACCGCATACAGCAACACGTGGGGACTGGCAATACTGGGGGAAAAAAACACACGGTCGTATGTATCGTGATACACTGCAGAACTATAGCGCGTCTTTATGTAAAAACAGCAGTGTCAGGTGGGGGGCGGTAGGGATGGATCCTGAACGCGACTGAGACAATGAAAAATGAATTTAAAAAAAAATAAAGCTAACCTTTACAAATATCATAAATTACACCGGCTGTTACAGACTGAAATCAAATGTATCTTTTTATTCTAAAATAGTGAAAATAAGAACACTTCTCAAATGGGAGTTGTGCAGGATCGAACTCATGACCTGCTGATTCCCAGTCAGCGACTGATACTGTTACGCCACGGAAGCAGTAATAGTTAAGTCATGTCAATGTCTCACACTAAGACGGGTTTTTTTGGCGGTGGCTTTTTTTTGTACCTTTTGTGAAAGTGTTTCTTTGATATTTGGACTTCAGGCTTCATACATTATATAGTTTATGCCTACATTTTGTCATTTGCTACTAGAATATTGTAAACCGTTTCTGTTTTAACAATGTGTTTACACAGATTACTGTAGAAACACATATGAAATGCGTGTGTTCCAAATAACAATCTTATTATTTCTACTCTAAAACTCCACTTCACTCCCAGATAATCAATCAAGGCATTAGCTGGGAAAAGCTTGTTTACGTTCTAAGTCGTTGGGGGGATGGAATAGCCGGCTGCTGGCAGCTTGTCTTTATCAGTACATTTAGATGACAAAAGACGCTGGTGGAGAGGTGAGAAAGGTTTTAAGAAGCGATTTAAGGTGGGCCGGATCTACGAGTTTTTTCGTAGGCTGTGGTAATTCTAGTGTTAACAAGACTTTAAAACAAATGATCAGACGAGTTGCTCATAATGATCCCACATCCTGGGACTCTGTCCACTGGCTTAAGTCCGTTCGAGCTGTTATTTGTCAGGCGCCCAAGAGGCATCCTGGATGTTGTACGGGAGGAATGGATAGGAAACGAGTCAACAGCTCCTGGGCTGAGCTTTGCAGATCGGGTAGTTTTGTTACAAGATAGAATTTCTAAGCTTTCTTCTATTGCTGTGGAGCATCAACAACGCTAGCAGGAAACACAGAAGCGTCTTTACGATAGGCGCAGTAAGCTTCACGAATTCAAACCTGGTGATCGTGTTTTGGTATTGGTTCCGTCTGACCCGCACAAATTCCCAGCTAAATGGAAGGGCCCGGCCATTATCGAGGAGCGTATGGGTCCGGTAAATTACAAGGTTAGAATACCAGGCCGGCGCAAACCATTCCAGATTTTACACAGTAATCTCTTGAAGAAACGGCACAACCGACAAGGAGTTTACACTTCCTTGGCTGCTGTTTCTCAGACCGATGTTGCCATTGGTAACGATTTGACTGACCCACAGAAGACAGAACTGTTATCTTTGATCGAACGGAACACTGATGTCTTTTCAGACTTGCCAGGCAAGACTAACCTTGCAGAACATAAAATCACTACTGAACCCGATGTTCGAGTACAGATGCGGCCTATCAGATTCCGGAAGCGCGATGAAATATTGTGCACGAAGAAGTCAAGAAGATGCTGGCATTAGGTGTAATACGTGAAAGTAAAAGTGACTGGTCCAGCCCGGTCGTATTAGTCCCAAAGCAAGACGGTTCGGTTCGCTTCTGTATCGATTTCAGGCGCTTTGAGGATCCCATGCTGTCACTTATCAAAGGAGAGTCAAAGGGAAGCACAACTTGCAATTGGCCACCTTAAATACCCTTTCTCATGATTGGACTCACCTGTCTATGAAGTACAGTATTGTGCAAAAGTTTTAGGCAGGTGTGAAAAAATGCTGTAAACAGAGAATGCTTTCAAAAATGGAAGTGTTAATCATTTATTTTCATCAATCAACAAAATGCAGTGAATGAACAAAAGAGAAATCTAAATCAAATCAATATTTGGTGTGACCACCCTTTGCCTTCAAAACAGCACCAATTCTTTTAGGTACACTTGCACACAGTTTTTGAAGAAACTCGGCTGGTAGGTTGTTCCAAACATCTTGGAGAACTAACCACAGATCTTCTGTGGATGTAGGCTTCCTCACATCCTTCTGTCTCTTCATGTAATCCCAGACACACTTGATGATGTTGAGATCAGGGCTCTGTGGGGGCCATACCATCACTTCCAGGACTTCTTGTTCTTCTTTACGCTGAAGATAGTTCTTAATTACTTTGGCTGTACGTTTGGGGTCGTTGTCCTGCTGCAGAAAAAATTTGGGGCCAATTGTACGCCTCCCTGATGGTATTGCATGATGGATAAGTATCTGCCTGTATTTCTCAGCATTGAGAACACCATTAATCCTGACCAAATCTCCAACTCCATTTGCAGAAATGCAGCCCCAAACGTTCAAGGAACCTCCACCATGCCTCACTGTTGCCTGCAGACTCATTATTGTACCGCTCTCCAGCCCTTCGATGAACAAATTGCCTTCTGCTACAGCCAAATATTTCAAATTTTGACTCATCAGTCCAGAGCACCTGCTGCCATTTTTCTGCACCCCAGTTTCTATGTTTTCGTGCATACTTGAGTCGCTTGGCCTTGTTTCCACGTCGGAGGTATGGCTTTTTGGCTGAAACTCTTCCATGAAGACCACTTCTGGCCAGACTTCTCCGGACAGTAGATGGGTGTACCTGGGTCCCAATGGTTTCTGCCAGTTCTGAGCTGATGGCACTGCTGGACATCTTCCGATTTCGAAGGGTAATAAGTTGGATATGTCTTTCATCTGCTGCATTAAGTTTCCTTGGCCGAACACTGCGTCTACGATCCTCAACGTTGCCCTTTTCTTTGTGCTTCTTCAAAAGAGCTTGAACAGCACATCTTGAAACCCCAGTCTGCTTTGAAATCTTTGTCCGGGAGAGACCTTGCTGATGCAGTATAACCACCTTGTGTCTTGTTGCTGTGCTCAATCTTGACATGACATGAAACTGTCTTCCACAACCTCACTTAGGTAGCAGAGCTTGGCTGTTCCTCACCCAGTTTTAAGCCTCCTACACAGCTGTTTCTGTTTCAGTTAATGACTGTGTTTCAACCTACATGTGACATTGATGATCATTAGCACCTGTTTGTTATAATTGGTTGATCATACACCTGACTAGAATCCTACAAAATCCCTGACTTTGTGCAAGTGTACCTATAATAATTGATGCTGGTTTGAAGGCAAAAGGTAGTAACACCAAATATTGATTTGATTTAGATTTTTCTTTTGTTCGCTCACTTTGCATTTTGTAAATTGATAACAATAAACAATCATTATTTATATTTCTGAAAGCATTCTTTGTTTACAGCATTTTTTCACACCTGCCTAAAACTTTTGCACAGTACTGGTCTCTAAATGTGATGCTTATCCGATGCCCTGTGTTGACGAGTTGTTGGAAAAACTGGGTCAGGCGAGCTATATCTCTACGCTAGATCGAAGGGTTATTGGCAGGTGCCTCTAGAAGCTGGCAGTTGTGAGAACACAGCATTCGCGACTTCTGACGGACTTTATGAATTTAAGAGACTCCCGTTCGGTCCTCATGGGGCACCTCTAACTTTCCAGCATATGATGGATCAGATCCTGCGTCCTCATTCTGAATATTCCGGGGCGTACCTTGATGATGTCGTGATTTTCAGCAATGATTGGCAAACGCATTTAGAGCGACTTCAAGCTGCTCTTGAAAGCTTAAGACAGGCTGGCCTTACTGCTAACCCAAAGAAATGTAAACTGAGTATGTCTGAGACTCAATACTTAGGTTATTCTATGGGCAGGGGTTTACTTCAGCCACAATTAAGGAAAGTGGAAGAGATGCTTGCTTACCCGCGACCAAAAACACAGAAACAGATATGCGCCTTTCTGCTGCTCCTCTTTCAGAACTTACAAAAGGCAGGAGGAACCGCCCTATTTTATGGACAGAAATTTGTGAACGTTCCTTCTGTGATTTGAAAACTGCTTTGTCTACTTATCCGGTTCTGCGAAATCCCGATTTCTCAAAGGATTTTGTCTTACAAACGGACGCAAGTGAGTTTGGTGTGGGCGCAGTCCTGTCACAGATTTTTGATGGAGAAGAGCATGCTATCACATATTTGAGTAGGAAATTACTTCCTAGGTAACGTAATTATTTGAAAATTGAGAAGGAATGCTTGGCGATTAGATGGGCTGTCGAAGCGTTTTGTTATTACTTATGGGGTCGAAATTTCACTTTGGTAACTGATCATACTCCACTGCAATGGTTATACCGTCAGAAAGATACAAACTCTCATCTCATGAGATGGTTTCTGGGCTTACAACCTTACAGTTTTACGTTAAAGCATCGACCAGGCTCTGAGCACGTCAACGCAGACGTTTTATCACGGCTGTATGAACCTGGTACAGAGAGTTGCTTGATTCACGAGAATGTGAATAAAGCTGAGGAGGGAGGTGTAAGCTGGAGCACTGATCGCACCCTCAGTAGACACAGACGCCCCTGGGAAAACCCCTGAAACAGCAGACAGTCTACTTACACATTGCTCCTTACCCTTCTTACTTGCGCTATAACCCTCTCACGCGGTACTCCGCTTACTTAAAAGTATTGTGCAGCGCCTCTCAGCTTTGGAATTGGTTGTTTTGTTTCTCTCTCTCTCAGACATTCTCTGCTCCTGGCGGAACTGTCATCTCTGATTTGTCATGGAGCACATTTAAACTTTTGAAAAGAGACAAATGTTTGTTTGCAGTGCTTTGAATAAAGTTCCTTTTTTTCTACAACCTCCTGTGTCTCTGTGCAAATCTGTGACCCAAGCGTGACAATTTATAACCTCAAGCATTTAGTTGTAGTAAAAGACAAGCAGGAGTTAAGTTACAATTTAAATAATGAATTATTGATAATATCATAAATAATAAGAATAAGCAAAATACATTCGAGTATTCACATCCATACAATCCGATGTGTAGTTACAGGGTGAGAGGGTAACAGTGACATGGGGGTCTAAGATGTGAAAATTTAGCTCCTCGGCATGCAGATCACCAAGTTGGACACAGAACAGATATTCAAGCACTCAGTAGAGGTCAGTCAGAGCTGAGAACAAAGTGCTTGACATTTCTGACTCCATAATGAAACAAAGTTAATTAGCAGCAAAAACAGGACACTCATTCAGAGAAGGGTTAAAATGAAAACCTGCAGCCATGGTGGTCCTCCAGGACCGGAGTTGGCAATCCCCGACTTAGAGTTGTGATTCAAAATTTAAATACTACGCCAAGTATCTATCTATTAAATGAACTTCTTTCTAATCACTACTTAATTATGTTTGATTTGGTCTTACTTTTACCAATAAACTTACAGAATAAAAAAAGGACAGCATGATATCTAGATAGAAACTCTAAATCTAAATTTGTAGATATTTAAAAAGAAAAAAAAAAACCTCAAGCCTAATTGTGGAAAACAATTTAGATCAGCTAATGTGAGTTTGAAAGAGGCTTTGGATACAGGAGTTCCCATTAAAAGAAAAGTGATAAAAGCACACAGAAACTAACCCTGGTTTAATGATAGTACTCAAGCTGTTAAATTAGAATGTCAAAAACTGGAGTGTATCGCCCTTAGACTTTGACGCATCTGTTCAAAATTTCCCCTTAACAGTTTTAGACTCTGTATCTGCACTCTTCCACTCTTCTGTGCGGTTATTTGCAAGGTTATCCCAGTTAATTTTGACTAGTTAAAGCCCCCCATGATTAGAATATTCCCCTGCAAACTTGTATTTTTAATATTAGATATGCATTGAAATTGCACACTCCTAGAATAAGGCCTCTTTCCCTAATGCTTTCCAGACAAAGCCAGATGTCCTCACTAAGATGGGGATCATCGTCTAATTGAAAAATTGTGTTTAAATTCTGTTTGACCTAAAAAATGTATACAGTAGACCTCTGCAAAGTCGTGGTTCAGAGTTCGCGGCCTCAGTGATTCGTGGATTTTTCCTTAGAACCTAACTAATAATTGTTAGCGGAAGCCGCAAACATCCTCCGCAATTTTTATGGCTTTTTTCGTGGCGATACTGTACTGTAGAGAGAACAGGAAGCAGCTGTAGAGAAAACCGATGTGGAATGGTGAAAGTTGCCAATAGAATTTGAAACTGCAACTCCCAGCAGTTGCTGCAGTGGCTCTGATTGGTCTTCTGCTGAGGGTGCTGGTCAAAGGCTGTCAGCACGGCTTTTAAAAAGGGGGCCGGTGACCAAAAGCAAAGCAAAAAAAAGTTTTTGCAATTTGTGTTTCAAGTTCCTGTCTGTCTGCCTGCCTGCCTTCTGTTGGGTTACCTGTATTTATTCAATTTGTCCTGTATCGTTTCATGCGGCTGGATTGTCTGCCATCTGCCTGTGTACAAGAGGACACATGTGGATTCATGGCCATCCTGCAAAGAAAGGAGTGCTCCCGAACCCGTCTTCACCATTTCAGGAACTAGCGGTAGGACTATCTTTACATTCCCATTCAATGCAGAATCTCTGGACTCATGATTCATGATTTACTGTGTGTGTTTTGTTTGTGCTTTGTTGTATTTAATGTGTAATCGGCGTAAGGGGAACAGGGGTGGTATCGTTGTTTTCTTATTTTATTTGTTTTCATTACATTCTTTATTTGCTGTTTGATTACCAGTTTGCTTTGTTTTTGTCTCTCAAGGCTGGGTGCGTCCTTGGAATCTTCACCATAAAAATAAATAAATCACCGTCTTCTCAATTGTGGCTTCTCGCGTGACGCTACGCTTATTTAAAAGCCTGAGCAGCACGTGTCCTTTTTGGCTGATTGCTTTGTTTGTCTCTCTTCCCCCAAGCATTCTCTGCTCCTATGATGTTTGTCTATTGTTTAATCGATGACTAACTGCATGAGACATGTTTGTTTGAAGAGTTTGAATGAAGTTCAAACTGCACTAAGACTAGCCTGCAAGCATCTGCACTTACCTCTGTCTACTTGCATGCAGCCGGTTTAAGCGCAGTTGGCTCAGTGATTTACATCCATGGCGTCAGTTGCACTTTGTACATATTGTTCCAGTAGTTTTTAAAATAGTTTTTACAGTTTATTAGCAGTGTGTAAAATGATCAGTGTTGCAGTAATTGTGTTGCTCTTTGCATGGAAAAAAAAATGTGCTCTGTTAAAATTTCACTTTTTCTTTGTGAATTGTGATGTTACTTAAAGTGCAGCAAAAAAGTATTTGGCGTCCAGGGAAGCCTTAACCCCGAAGTATGTGGCAGTTTAAGAGTTAAAGCCCCAAGATACCGACGAAACGAGCTGCACCGTCTAAGGCTTCTGGCAATGAAAACGCGCTTGCATAAATTACATTACATATAGCGGTAACATCAGCATTTTTACATTCTAGCACTGCGGGAGACATAGCAGTACAGTATACAGGTTTACCTTTACATTCTTTATTTTTATGTAATGTATTAAGCTGAGTTTGAAATTAAAGTGTTTTGGAGGCATATTTAGGGTTTAAACTATGAAAATAGGCATTTTTTTAACCACATCCAAAATTCATGGTTTTTCACAATTGGTGGGTGCTCTAGGAACATAACCCCGCAAATTTTGGGGGTGTACTGTATACTCAACCCCAGCTTTTTTATTTAGCCAGATTTCTGTTATTGTTATAATATCATTATTATAATCTGCTACATACAACTCCAACTCACTTGTTTTATTTTTGATACTTCTAGCATCAATGCAAGCTAATTTTAATGTGCTACTCATGGACAGTGCTGAAATTAAAATCACTTTTAATGCGTCAACAGCAATATTTTAAGGAATACCAGATGGGTATTTTACTAGAAAAAGATATTAGAATAGTTTTAAAAACCAACACTACACTACAGCATAAAGAGTTATTTTGCTTAACTGGAAGTATGCTGAAGCACCTTCTACACAGTAGCATAGTGGGAAATTGATGTTCTATATTATATAAAATTGGAAAAAAACAAAATTCTCCTTATAAGAAACTGTTCAATATTATTATATAAATTAGTAAGAAGTCATTACTATTAAGTAAACATGGCGGGGCCTGTGAACTTATTACCTTTTGTGCATCTTTGAATGATTTTATGGAGATATGTAATGACATCAAAAGAATACTCCAATAAATGAAATGAATTTTTTTTTAATTTGGCTTTTTCGCAGCTACATTTTAAATGTACTCTTAACAGAATATTCTTGCATCGAATTACCATAT
The DNA here is from genome assembly GCF_900747795.2 of Erpetoichthys calabaricus. Taxonomy (NCBI): domain Eukaryota; kingdom Metazoa; phylum Chordata; class Cladistia; order Polypteriformes; family Polypteridae; genus Erpetoichthys; species Erpetoichthys calabaricus. The sequence continues at coordinate 85,532,251 of NC_041400.2, forward strand.
TCTTCAAGGATTTGTGATCATTATTAATGTTTTCTGTTTTGTTTTTTTTCTTTGGTGGCATTTTGTGCTACCAGCACCTAATAGAGGCACTGTGCAATGACCTGTGATGCTCGGATAAAGGCGAGTGATGATGCTCGGATAAAGGCGAGTGACCCAGGTGCCCACAAGACTGTGATGAATCCTCTGGGACAAAGCTTGGAAACAATTAAACAACTCTACTTTTCTACTAATTATATACCTATGCTATGTAAGTTCACATTGATTTATTTTTTGATTACTAAAGCATTACTTTTTTCTTTTCTTGTTACTATTTCTTTATCACCTTATAAACCACTTTGAGCTATGGAGACTAATGCTGGACAAAAGCAAAGATTACAAAAAAAAAAAAAATCACTGCATGTACACAGGGTGGATAAATGCTGCTGGTCCTCATTCTCTCATTATTAAACTCTTGAGGTTTTCCGATCAGCGATGGGTTTATTGGAGGATGGGTGGGGCCAGTTTCTGGCTCACCTGTATATTCTTAATTTAATCCTTTTGTGTATTTTGTAACATGGAGAGACAATTTCATCTGGTGTTTTGTGGGTTGTGGGATATGTTTTTTTAGCCTAGTGACTTTTGGATGAATGGTTCAATGAGTTTGCCAGGTAATACATGTTCATGTTCTTATTTTGTGAATCACTCAGTTTTCCTTTCTGTCATTTTCCTCTCTTATATCTATTACTAAACTTAATGTGGTTTCCTAAAATGTCAAGGCCTTAACGTCTGGTCAGAGGCGAGTGTGTATGCTTGATGTTTTGCATACTTACCAAGTATATGTGGCTTTAATACAAGAATCTTACCTGCTGGCCTCTGATGTATAACACTGCACTAACAAACTTTATTGTGTGGCATCTTTTTCTAGCGCTCTCACCAAAAAATTTGGGGTCCTCATTCTTGTAAAACTCAACCTTCAAATTTCAGATTTGGATGCAGGCAGTTATAATATAGGGCAAGTCTGTTTTGTGCAAGCTGCGATTGGTAGTCAGAATTGTTCTTTCCTTCTGTATATGGACACACGACTATTTCACCCCTCAGATGTTTCCTAATTTAGCTGGTTTCCTGCCTAAATATTGTAATGGTGAACTTGTGCTTGGCACAGATGCTAATGCTGTGATTAATCTACAGTAGTTCAGGTGGAGAAGTCTCTATCACTGCCACATGTACTCCTACTTCCACTCTCCCTTTATGCAAAATGTCAGCTGATCTCAGTTTATTAAATTATTTAGGCTACTTCATTCAAGTCAGAGTTTTGTTTTTGTCTTATTTTTTGTCTTGGTGTAGTTCACAGATGTGGATTGACTATATTCTTATTTAACTTTTCTGTACCTCCTTGGTCTTCAAATGTGAGGAAGTGGATAATCTCCCAGCAGAATAAGGGACTACTAAGGAGATACTTAGTAATTTGGATATTGTTGAGGGAGGAGTACTGTTCATATTAAATAGGCTAAAATCAAATAAAGCACCAGGACAAGATAATATTTATCATTGAGTGTTTAAGGAACCCTTGACAGATATTTTTTGGAAGTTACTGAGCAATGGGGAAATTCTGAAGGAATTTGCATTTCTGAAGGACTGGAAAATGGCAAGTATCACCATTTATATAAAAAACATTATATAAAAAGGGTTGATTGGGGCTGAATCAAGCAACTATAGGCCAATAAACTTAACATATCCTTAATTAATTCCATTAATTTGCCTGTGATATAAGATTGAGCAACAAATGGCAAAAACAGGAGATTTACTTAACAGTTGGAATGGGTTCAAACGAGGGAGGACGTGTTTTACTTACATGGTGGAATTCTAAGAGGAACCAACAAAATGATACAATCAAAATGGTGCATATGATATTATTTATCTTGACTTTCAGAAAGCATTTGATACAAGGTCCACATGACAGGTTGGTCATCGAATTAAAAGAGGTGGAAGTTCTAGCTGTAATGTATAGATGGGGGCATAACTGGCTAAAACAATGTAAACCAAGTTTGATGGTGTGAAGGACCTTATCGGAATCAGGTGAAGTTAAGAATGGTATCCCACGGGAATTAGTGCTATGGTCACTGCTATTTTTTACCATATATGTATGATTTGGATAGGAATATAAATAACAAGCTGGTCAAGTCTGCAGATGATACCAAGCTATGAGGATTGGCAGATAATCTGGAATCGATGGAATCTTTACAGAGGGACTTAATAATAATAATAATAATACATTTTATTTATATAGCACCATTCCCATGCTCAAGGCACTTACAGAATATAATAAAGAACGGCAGTGTATACAGTATATAGCATTGTACAAACCAGATAAATAAATAAAGAAGATTAAGACAGTGAATTCTGAAAAAAAAGAGAAACAGACAACATAATTGATGGTCTAGCACACACACACAGGCTACATTAGCATCTTGACAGAGAAGTAAACTGAGAGAAGGGTAATAAAGTCAAATAGAGCTAAAAGCCTTCCTGAACAGATGAGTTTTGAGTTGTTTTTTAAAAGAATTCATGGAGTCAGCTGACCTGATTAATTTTGGTAGGTCATTCCAGAGTCTGGGCGCTATACAGCTGAAGGCCCTGTCACCCATGGAGTGTAGATTAGTGAGGGGCACAACAAGATTGCCAGAATCAGAGGACCTTAGTGGGCGGGCAGGCACATAATGATGGAGAAGGTCACTGATGTAGTTTGGCACAAGGTTATTTAAGGCTTTGTAAGTTATTAGTAGGATTTTATATTCGATTCTGTAAGACACAGGGAGCCAGTGGAGACGGAGCAGGATGGGTGTTATGTGCTCGCTGCTGCTGGTTCGAGTAAGGACTCTTGCAGCTGAGTTTTGAATAAGCTGGAGCTGTGATATAAGATTAGAAGGGACACCTGCCAGTAGGGAATTACAATAATCGATGCGGGATGTGATAAAAGCATGGACAAGTTTCTCAGTGTTAGAAAAGGAGAGGAAGGAGCGAACACGGGATATGTTATGGAGGTGAAAGTAAGAAAGTTTCTTAATGTGATTTATGTGGGCGGAATAAGAGAGGGAGGAATCAAAAATGACACCAAGATTTTTTACAGTAGAGGCAGGTCTGATGAGATCACCGCCAAGATAGACTGGGAAGGAGCTCATTTTATTAAGTTGCATTTTAGTCCCAATTTGCAGGAGTTCAGTTTTATTGCAATTTAATTTTAAAGAATTCTGCTCCATCCAGGTTTTAATTTCACTGAGGCAGGTTGTGAGCTGAGAAAGCTCTGATGAAGTTCCACTTTTAACATTGAAGTAGAGTTGAGTATCATCTGCATAAAAATGATAACCCAGTCCATAGCTATGGATAATACGGCCAAGGGGAAGCATGTAAATACAGAAAAGCAGAGGACCGAGGACAGAGCCTTGAGGGACTCCTTGTGTGACTGGCGCTGAGCTGGATCTGCTCTTGCCAAGACTAACAAACTCTTGCCTATCAGTCAGATAGGACTTGAACCACTGGAGGGCAGTACCAGAGATACCCAGCATGTTCTCCATTCTGGACAGTAAGATGTCATGTCTGACAGTGTCAAATGCTGCACTGAGGTCTAACAGAATTAATATGCTGGTTTGTCCAGAGTCTGCTGCCATAAGCAAATCATTGGTTACCCGTAGCAGAGCAGTTTCACAGCTGTGCCGCGCCCTGAAACCAGACTGAAAGGGTTCCATCAAATTATTAGAGGTTAGGTAATTGGTGAGTTGGGAAGCTACAACACGCTCAAGAACTTTTGACAGGAAAGGTAAGTGGGAAATAGGCCGGAAATTGTTAAGATTGTCAGCATCAAGACCAGACTTTTTTAACATTGGGGTTACAGAAGCAATTTTAAAAGTGAGCGGCACAGAGCCAGTGTCAAGGGATGAGTTGGACAACATACAGGCCTGAGTAGATTGGAGGCAGATGAAATTTAATGCAAAGTACTATACAACATATAGGAAGTAAAAACACAATTGAAGGTCATAAAATCTAAAGTAAACGTTATAAGAAGAATTTAGGAATCATAGTGGACTTGTGACTTTCAGCTTCCAGGCCGTTCAAAAACCATTAAGAAGGCTTAAGAATGTTAGGGTTATACAGCACAGTGTACGGAGTAGAAGGATTTTATGCTCAGGTTTTATAATGCACTGGTGTTGCCTCAACTGGCGCACTGTGCACAGTTTTGATTATAGGCTACAAATAAAGAGAAGTGCTAGAAAGGTTGAGAGAAGTACGACTAGGCTGACTCCAGGCCTACAGGAGATGAATTATGAGGAAAGATTAAAAAAGTTGAGCTGTTTCAGTTTAAGAAAAAGGACATTAAGAGGAGACATGAATAAATGGTTTAAAATCATGAAAGATTTTAGTACAGTGGATCAATACTGTTAACTTTAAAGTGAATTCAACAAAAAAACAGGGACACAGTTGGTAACTTATTAAGGGTAAATAAATACAGTAGACCCCTGCAAAGTCGCGGTTCAGAGTTCACGGCCTCTGTCATTAGTGGATTTTTCCTTAGAACCTAACTAATAATTGTTAGCAGAAACCGCAAATATCCTCCACAATTTTTATGGCAGCAATACTGTACTGTAGAGAGAACCGTGCCTTGGGATGGTGAAAATAGCCAATAGAATTTGAAACTGCAACTCCCAGCAGTCCCTGGCAGTGGATCTGATTGGTCTTCTGCTGAGGGTGCTGGGACTGTTGAGGTCAAAGGGTGTCCGCACGGCTTTTAAAAAGGGGGCCGGTGACCAAAAGCAAAAAAAAAAATTATTTATAATTTGTGTTTCAAGTTCCTGTCTGTCTGGCTTCTGTTGGGTTACCTGTACTTATTCATTTTGTCCTGGATCGTTTTGTGCGTCTGGATTGTCTGCCGTCTGCCTGTGTACATGAGGACTGTAAGTGGATTCATGACCATCCTGCAAAGAAAGTGACGCTCCTGAACCCGTCCACCCTTCTTCACCATTTCAGGAACTACAGGTAGGACTATCTTTACATTCCCATTCAACATGCAGATCTCTGGACTACCTATTTTCATCATTACATTTCATCCGTTACTGTTTTTCATGATTTACTGTGTGTTTTGTTTGTGCTTTGTTGTATTTAATGTGTAATCGGCGTAAGGGGAACAGGGGTGGTATTGTTGTTTTCTTATTTCATTTGTTTTCATTACAGTGATCCCTCGCTATATCGCGCTTCGCCTTTCGCGGCTTCACTCCATCGCGGATTTTATATGTAAGCATATTTAAATATATATCGCGGATTTTTTGCTGGTTCGCAGATTTCTGAGGACTATGGGTCTTTTAATTTCTGGTACATGCTTCCTCAGTTGGTTTGTCCAGATGATTTCATACAAGGGACGCTATTGGTAGATGGCTGAGAAGCTACTCAACTTACTTTCTCTCTCTCTCTCTTGCGCTGACTTTCTCCTATCCTGACGTAGGGGGTGTGAGCAGGGGGGCTGTTCGCACACCTAGACGATACGGACGCTTGTCTAAAAATGCTGAAAGATTATCTTCACGTTGCTACCTTCTGTGTGCAGCTGCTTCCTGAAGCGACATGCTGCACGGTGCTTCACATACTTAAAAGCTCAAAGGACACGTATTGATTTTTGACTTTGTTTTTCTCTGTCTCTCTCTCTCTCCCTGCTCCTGACGGAGGGGGTGTGAGCTGCCGCCTTCAACAGCTTTGTACCGGCGGTGCTTCGCATACTTAAAAGCCAAACAGCCCTATTGATTTGTTTGCTTTCCTCTCTGTTTCCTTTGAAGAGGAAGATATGTTTGCATTCTTTTAATTGTGAGACAGAACTGTCATCTCTGTCTTGTCATGGAGCACAGTTTAAACTTTTGAAAAAGAGACAAATGTTTGTTTGCAGTGTTTGAATAACGTTTCTGTCTCTCTACAACCTCCTGTGTTTCTGCACAAATCTGTGACCCAAGCATGACAATATAAAAATAACCATATAAACATATGGTTCCTACTTCGCGGATTTTCTTATTTCGTGGGTGGCTCTGGAATGCAACCCCCACGATGGAGGAGGGATTACTGTACATTCTTTATTTGCTGTTTGATTACCGGTTTGCTTTGTTTTTGTCTCTGAGTGCGCGCTGGTCGGCTGGGTGCGTCCCTGGAATCTCCACCATAAAAATAAATAAATCACCGTCAACGGTGTGAATCTTAGTGGCACCGGACGGCTACAGCGTTATTCATTTCTCCTTGCTGCTGATTGACTGTGATACATCTTCAGCTGAGTGTTCTTGTGTTTTCCGTTTACTTAAAAGCCTGTCCTTTTAGGCTGATTGCTTTGTTTATCTCTCCTCCCCCAGAAATACTGGGGGGGTTGTGTTCCCCTATGATGTTTGTATATTGTTTAATCAATCACTAACTGCGTACTGAGCTTGTTTACTTCTGAAAGAGACATGTTTGTTTGAAGTGTTTAAATAAAGTTCCTGTCTCTACAATATCCTGTGTTTCTGTGACATAAGCGTGACACCCTGCTGCAACCGCACTAAGACTAGCCTGCCAGCGTCAGCGCTTACCTCTGTGTGCTTGCGTGCAGCCGTTAAGAGCAGTTGGCTCAGTGGTTTACATCCATGACCTCTGTTGCACTTTGTACATATAGTCACAGTAGTTTTTTTTTTTTTTTTAAATAGTTTTTACTGTTCATTACATTCATACACACCGCAGTGTGTAAAATGATCAGTGTTGCAGTAATTGTGATGCTCTTTGCATGAAAAAAGTGTTCCATTAAAATTTCACTTTTTCTTTGTTAATTGTGACGTTTACTTAAAAGTGCAGCAAAAAAGTATTTAGCGTCCATGGATGCATTAAGTATGTGGCAGTTTAAGGGTTAAAGCCCCAAGATGCCACCTAAACGAGCTGCACCTTCTAAAGCTTCTGGCAATGAAAACGCGCTTGCATGAATTACAGTACATATAGCGGTAACATCGGTATTTTACATTCTAGCACTGCGGGAGACATAGCAGTACAGTATACAGGTTTACCTTTACATTCTTTATTTTTAGGTAATGTATTAAGCTGAGTTTGAAATTAAAGTGTTTTGGGGGCATATTTAGGGTTTAAACTATGAAAATAGGCATTTTTTTTAACCACATCCAAAATTTGCGTTTTTTCACAATTTGCAGGTGCTCCAGGAACGTAACCCCCACGAATTTTGGGGGTGTACTGTATCGCAGAAACACTAAATTCTGCTTCACTCAGAAAACCATAGACACATGGCCTGTTTTTGTTCATATCTTTCTAATGTTCTAAATCATCCTTATCCTATTCTGCCTTATCTGAACTGCTGTATATTCTAGCTATTCATTCTCTCCTTGGTCTCCCATATTCCAAGGTGAGGATTTAAAACATCCCCATATCATTTTTATTTATGTATTCTGACTCTAAGCTGTATAAACTTGAATACTTATTGGATTTAAGCATATCAGTTGATGTGTATTTGTGTAATGAGGGAGGGTGTGGCCTAAGGAGATCAACATTTTGTATCAAGGTGTGCATAATTATTAGGCAGCTTGTTTTTCTCAGGCAAAATGGGCCAAAAAAGAGATTTAACTGACACTAAAAAGTCAAAAATTGTAAAAAGTCTTTCAGGGGGATGCAGCACTCTTGAAATTGCTTGGATATTGGGGCGTGATCACAGAACCCTCAAACGTTTTGTTGCAAAAAGTCAACAGGGCCACAAGAAACGTGTTGGGGGGAAAAAAAAGAAGCAAATTAACTGCCAAAGATTCGAGAAGAATCAAAATGTTACCAGGAACCCATTACCCTCCAGTGCTGTCATATTCCAGAACTGCAATCCACATGGATTGCCCAGAAGTACAAGGTGTTCAGTGCTCAGAAATATGGCCAAGGTAAGGAAGGCTGAAACCTGACCACCACTGAACAAGACACATACAGTGAGGAACATAAGTATTTGAACACCCTGCGATTTTGCAAGTTCTCCCACTTAGAAATCATGGAGGGGTCTGAAATTCACATTGTAGGTGCATTCCCACTGTGAGAGACAGAATGTAAATCATTGTATGATTTGTACAGAATTTATTTGTATTGCACTGCTGCACATAAGTATTTGAACACCTGAGAAAATCAGTGTTAATATTTGGTACAGAAGCATTTGTTTGCAATTACAGAGGTCAAACGTTTCCCGTAGTTCTTGACCAGGTTTGCACACACTGCAACAGGGACTTTGTCCCACTCCTCCACACAGATCTCCTCTAGATCTGTCAGGTTCCGGGGCTGGCGCTGAGCAACACGGAGTTTCAGCTCCCTCCAAAGATTTTCGATTGGATTTAGGTCTGGAGACTGGCTAGGCCACTCCAGAACCTTGATATGCGCTTCTTACGGAGCCACTCCTTGGTTATCCTGGCTGTGTGCTTCGGGTCATTGTCATGTTGGAAGACCCAGCCACAACCCATCTTCAGTGCTCTGACTAAGGGAAGGAGGTTGTTGCTCAAAATCTCACAATACATGGCCCCATTCATCATCTCCTTAATACAGTGCAGTCGTCCTGTCCCCTTCGCAGAAAAGCACCCCCAAAGCATGATGTTTACACCCCCGTGCTTCACAGTAAGGATAGTGTTCTTGGGATGCAACTCCTCCTCCTTTTTCCTCCAAACACGGCGAGTGAAGTTTAGACCAAAAAGTTCTATTTTGGTCTCATCCGACCACATGACTTTCTCCCATACCTCCTCTGGATCATCCAGATGGTCATTGGCAAACTTCAGGCGGGACTGGACATGTGATGACTTGAGCAGGGGAACCTTCCGTGCAATGCGTGATTTGAAACCATGACGGCATAGTGTTCTACCGACAGTGACCTTTGAAACTGTGGTCCCAGCTCTCTTCATGTCATTGACCAGCTCCTCCCATGTAGTTCTGGGCTGATTCCTCACCTTTCTTATCATCTGTGATACCCCACGAGGTGAGATCTTGCATGGAGCCCCAGTCCGAGGGAGACTGACAGTCGTCTTTAGCCTCTTCCATTTTCTGACAATTTCTCCAACAGTTGATCTATTTTCACCAAGCTGCTTGGCAATTGCCCCGTAGCCCTTTCCAGCTTTGTGGAGGTCCACAATTGTGTCTCTGGTGTCTTTTGACAGCTCTGTGGTCTTGCCCATGGTAGTAGTTGCAGTCTGACTGACTGTGGGGTGGACAGGTGTCTTTAAAGAGCTCAGACAGGTGCTACTAATTAAGATTACTAAGTGGAGTAGAGGTGGACTTCTTAAAGGCAGAGTAACAGGTCTTTGAGAGCCAGAATTCTTGCTGATTGCCAGGTGTTCAAATACTTATGTGCAGCAGTGCAATACAAATAAATTCTGTACAAATCATACAATGTGATTTCCTGAATTTTTTTTACATTATGTCTCTCACAGTGGGAATGCACCTACAATGTGAATTTCAGACCCCTCCATGATTTCTAAGTGGGAGAACTTGCAAAATCGCAGGGTGTTCAAATACTTATGTTCCTCATTGTAAGCAAGACTGGGCCAAGAAATATCTGAAGACAGATTTTTCAAAGGTTTTATGGACTGATGAGATGAGAGTGACTCTTGACGGAGCCATGGATGGCTGGATCAGTAATGGGCACAGAGCTACACCTCGACTCTTACACCAGTAAGATGAAGGTGGGGTACTGGTATGGTCTGGTATTATTAAAGATGAGCTAGTTGGACCTTTTTGGGTTTAAAATGGACTCAAAATCAACTCCCAAACCTACTGCCAATTTTTAGAAGACAAACTTTATTCAAGCAGTGGTAAAAGAAAAAGTCTACCTTTCTAGAAGACCATGATTTTTATGTAGGACAATGCTCCATCACATGCAGTGAAGTATTCCACTGCATGGCTAGCCAGTAAAGGCCTTAAAGATAAAAGAAAAATGACATGGCCTCCTTCCTCACCTGACCTAAAGTCCTTCTTAAACGGCAGATTTATGGGGAAGGAAAACAGAACACCTCTTTGAACAGTGTCTGGGAGAGGCTGTGGTTGCTGCTGCACAAAAAGTTGTCAACAGATAAAGAAACTGACAGACTCCATGAATGGAAGGCTTATGACAGTTATTGAAAAGAAGGATGGCTATATTGGTCACTGATTTTTTTTTTTTTTTTGGAAATGTCAGAAATGTTTATTTGTAAATTTTGAGTTGTTTATTATTCTCATTTTAACAGATGAAAACAAACAAGTGAGATGGGAAAATTTTCGTTTCTCCTTTAGTTGCCTAATAATTGTGCACACATATGTATTTCCCCGAGAATGTTCACACTCACATTTCCTTTGTAAAACATTCAAGTTACAGGTTTAACAAGATTTTGGATTGACTGATAGCACTATTTGTTCCATATTAAAATGAATCCTCAAAAATACAACTTGCTTAATAATTGTGCACACAGTGTAAATATGGGTTCTGTGGATAGTGCTGGTGCCATTTGGGAAGCTACCAAAAGTGTAATTCATAAGTTCTCAATTTTCTTTTCATTAGATCTTGTTTGTAATAAACTACACAGAATTGAGAACTCTAATCCAAACTTCCATTCTTAGAAAATGGTTACCAGCTCTATTTAATGAGGAGTATGTATTAATCATCATTAATTATAATAATTCTTCACATTTATATACCGCTTTTCTCACTACTTAGTGCTCTCCACGCAAGCAGGACCTGGGAAGCGAACCCACAATCTCCCTACTGCAAAGCAACAGTGCTACCACTGCGCCACCTGTGTGGGGTAATAAAACAGAACTTAGAGCAGTCCGCAAGGGTTTCAGTTCAGGAAGGTTATATTTCACTAACATACTGGAGTTCTATGAAGAGAAAATAAAAGAATATGACCAAAGAGATGCATTTATTTTTTATCTTCATTTTCAGAAGACTCTTAATAAGGTACCAAGTAAAAGGTTAGAGATTACACTAAAAAAGTAAAAATTCAGGGTGTGGCATGTAGGAGGATAAGTATAAAATTGGCTCAAACATAGGAAGCAAAGGGTTATAGTGAATGGGAACCATTTCAGAATTAGGCAACTTTAAAAGTGGTGTCCCTCAGTGATTTTTTAATATACATGTACGATCTGGACAAGAATATAATAAATAAACTGGTTAAGTTTACATATGATCTAAATGTAAAGCATTACATGCAGGAAGTAAAAATGTTAGATTTAAATATAAAAAGAGAAGCCTGATGGGTTTAAATATAAAATAAGACGTCTGAAACTTTAAGGTATACCTTATGAGAAGGACTTGGGGTCATAGTGTACTCATTGCAATACATCCTGGCAGTGTGTGGAGTTAAGTTGAAGAAAGTTATGCTTAAGTTATATAGTGTACTAATGAGGCCTCACCTGAAGTACTGCTAAGCTTTGGTCTCCATATTCCAAAAAAGACACAGCAGCCCTAAAGAAATTCCAGAGAAGAACATCTAGGGTGATTCTGGGACTAAAAAGGTATGATTTATGAGGAGAAAGGAGTTGAACCTTTTCAGCTTAAGAAAACAGATTAAGAGAGGAAATAACTAAAGTGTTTAAAATTATAAAAGGAATTATAGTAGATTCCAATTACATCTTTAAAATAAATTCTGCAACAAGAACACAAGGACATGGTTGGAAACTTTTTAAGGGCAGATTTTGCACAAAACGTTTGAAAGTTTTTGCTAATGCAAACAACAATAGACACATGGAACAAATGAGCAACTAGTGTGGTGAGCAGGACTTTAGGGACCTTCAAATCTCGACTAAATTTTTCTATAAAATCTAGATGAACAGGACGGAAGAGCTTGCTGTTTTCTAATGTCAGAGATATACACTCTTGTCTCTCACTGAAGTAAAATTGTTAGCCAATGTCTTAGCATGGCAGCTAGGGAAAGTCACCTTGTAGCCTAATTCACCTGAATCAGGCTGGTTTTATTTATTCTCTGTTAGCCTCTGAAAATGTGCATGCAAAGACTCTTACACATTTTAAATGCTGCCCCATCTTTTTCCACTTCATCAGTTCTCCTCTCTCTTTATGGTGAAAATGCCTTTAATTATATAATCTGGAAACTATGTGCAGCCCTGGATAAGATGGATTTTCATCTACCTCCATAGTTTTCCTCAGTAACTCAAATATTGACCCTCCTTTCCTTAACAGTAGAGGGGCCAATCAGGGTCCCACTTTTCAATTAATCCTTTCAGCATTTGTTATTACCATGCACAACTCTGAATGTCTTATTCCCATCGCTGTGCACAATACTCATCACTTAATCTCCGCACATGCAGATGAAATTTTTCTTAATTTAGGCAATGTCACTTCTGATTTCCCCCATGTTTTAAATGTATGTTCTTTAAACCCTTATCTGGCAATAAAATAAATTGGTCAAAATCTTCCTTTTTAACTTACAATGAGCTCTGTCGCCATGCCTTCCATCTTTCATCCTCTTGCTATTTTTAAAATCAATTCTGTCATCATGATTATCAACAGTATATCTGCATTTTGATCCAAAATTACCAAAGTTCTGCAGCTTTTAGTTTACTACAGAGAATAGTTCAGGCAATAGTATGACACGTTTTCAAATAATTCCACAATTCAAATATCTTCATTTAAAAGTTTTAGTAAAATTCAAAGCAAAACAATTCACACAAAAATACACAAAAAAAGTTATTTTTAAAAGGAAGTTCTGTTTAAGGCTTACTTGTTTCTTATTTACTTACTTGTTACTTCTCTAAGTTTGGTCATACTTTCAAATGCTCATGTCAAAACGGTCAGAATACTGTAAGCCAATGTTCTATTTATAAACTAATCTACCAATTCATGCTTCTAACAGTGAGACTGTTTCCAAACTGGCTTAATTAACACTGTTTTACAGATATACAGTGCATCCGGAAAGTATTCACAGCGCATCACTTTTTCCACATTTTGTTATGTTACAGCCTTATTCCAAAATGGATTAAATTCATTTTTTTCCTCAGAATTCTACACACAACACCCCATAATGACAACGTGAAAAATGTTTACTTGAGGTTTTTGCAAATTTATTAAAAATAAAAAAATTGAGAAAGCACATGTACATAAGTATTCACAGCCTTTGCCATGAAGCTCAAAATTGAGCTCAGGTGCATCCTGTTTCCCCTGATCATCCTTGAGATGTTTCTGCAGCTTAATTGGAGTCCACCTGTGGTAAATTCAGTTGATTGGACATGATTTGGAAAGGCACACACCTGTCTATATAAGGTCCCACAGTTGACAGTTCATGTCAGAGCACAAACCAAGCATGAAGTCAAAGGAATTGTCTGTAGACCTCCGAGACAGGATTGTCTCGAGGAACAAATCTGGAGAAAGTTACAGAAAAATTTCTGCTGTTTGAAGGTTCCAATGAGCACAGTGGCCTCCATCATCCGTAAGTGGAAGAAGTTCGAAACCACCAGGACTCTTCCTAGAGCTGGCTGGCCATCTAAACTGAGCGATCTGGGGAGAAGAGCCTTAGTCAGGGAGGTGACCAAGAACCCGATGGTCACTCTGTCAGAGCTCCAGAGGTCCTCTGTGGAGAGAGGAGAAACTTCCAGAAGGACAACCATCTCTGTAGCAATCCACCAATCAGGCCTGTATGGTAGAGTGGCCAGACGGAAGCCACTCCTTAGTAAAAGGCACATGGCAGCCCACCTTGAGTTTGCCAAAAGGCACCTGAAGGACTCTCAGACCATGAGAAATAAAATTCTCTGGTCTGATGAGACAAAGATTGAACTCTTTGGTGTGAATGCCAGGCGTCACGTTTGGAGGAAACCAGGCACCGCTCATCACCAGTCCAATACCATCCCTACAGTGAAGCATGGTGGTGGCAGCATCATGCTGTGGGGATGTTTTTCAGTGGCAGGGACTGGGAGACTAGTCAGGATAAAGGGAAACATGACTGCAGCAATGTACAGAGACATCCTGGATGAAAACCTGCTCCAGAGCGCTCTTGACCTCAGACTGGGGTGACGGTTCATCTTTCAGCAGGACAACGACCCTAAGCACACAGCCAAGATATCAAAGGAGTGGCTTCAGGACAACTCTGTGAATGTTCTTGAGTGGCCCAGCCAGAGCCCAGACTTGAATCCGATTGAGCATCTCTGGAGATATCTTAAAATGGCTGTGCACCGACGCTTCCCATCCAACCTGATGGAGCTTGAGAGGTGCTGCAAAGAGGAATGGGCGAAACTGGCCAAGGATAGGTGTGCCAAGCTTGTGGCATCATATTCAAAAAGACTTGAGGCTGTAATTGCTGCCAAAGGTGCATCGACAAAGTATTGAGCAAAGGCTGTGAATACTTATGTACATGTGATTTCTCAGTTTTTTTTATTTTTAATAAATTTGCAAAAACCTCAAGTAAACTTTTTTTCACATTGCCATTATGGGGTGTTGTGTGTAGAATTCTGAGGAAAAAGTGATGCACTGTGAATACTTTCTGGATGCACTGTAGCTAAGAAGGTTCTATTTCATTTTAACTTACATGGGGTAAAAGACTATACCAAAATCTAAGTAACTATGAGAAACTGATTTTCCATTGATATTAGGAAGGCATTCATGTTAATTTAACATTAGCTTTTCTAAGACTGGCTCTTACAAAGAGGTTAAATCAACTGTATGACCCAGATGGTCACAGAAGAATCTCCAAAACAGAAAAAACTACTGCACATAGTCAGAAAATATTGAATAATGAAAACGATGTAAAGAAACTATATGTTTTATAAACAGATTGGCTGATTCTCTGGCTGAAGGCAGTATCTTAAGGGGAATAAAATGTGCATATTTAAGAAAAATGATGGACTATTTCCAAACTGGTAATTGTAACTCTTAGAAGATGGAACATCATTAAAACCTTTCTAAGGATGACTTGGGGCAGAAAGGGCAGAAACTAGGAATGTCACAAGAACTAGTACTTTGGTACCAAGTCAATACAAAAGTTCCAAAAACGTAACTGTACCAGATTTTTTTTTTTTTTTTTAAAGTACCAGTAAAACAAAGTCAAAGTCAGTACTGCCTTCATGCATAACTGCAAAATAGGCAAATAAATCCAGAGGGCAGAATACATAAATAGAATATTTGTCCCGGAGGAAGTTTGACTTTTTACAAAAGCTCTTTAAATAAATTCGTAAATATATAAATAAACACGAAGATAAACAATAAATAAATATATATATATATATACACACACAGAGAATGGTCTGAATACACACAAGAATGAATAAAATGCAAGAAAATTAAAAAGAAAAAAATTCTGACTTGGTTGTCACAGTCACAGTTAGACATGATGCAAGCATTTGCTGTTGGTATAAAGGTGCCAATAATGTTTTTTGCTGAAAGATTTGTTGGCTGAAAGTACTCAGTGTTAGCATGTCAAAGAGAGAGGATGTACATCACTGTTCAAAATGGCACTCAGTTTTTTTTTTTTTACTTCTTACCTTTGCTGCTACCTTTAGGTGGTTCAGAGTGTCCTATAACTGAGCTTGCCCTTTAATTAGCTTGTTGATTTGGTGGGTCTCTTTTAAAGTGATGTTACCAGCCCAGCACACCTCAGCGTAGAAAATTGCACTGACCATCAGAGAATTGTTAAAAAAAAATAAATATGAAGGATGTCACTTCCCTCATTAAAGGAATGCAATCTCCTAAGGAAAAAGAGCATGATCTGCTATTTCTTACATAGTTCCTCTGTGATCCGAGACCAGTCCAACCTGCCAATAATGTGTACCCCAAAGTACTTGTAGGAGTGGACCTTGGTTTTTCTTATACAGTATTACGATGCACACAATTCTCTATGGACCAAGAAATAAAGTCCTCCACTTGACTCCTACTGTATACTCAGTCTCAACCCCTTTCATCAATACACCCTGTAAGTGCAGAATCATCTAAGAATTTCTGCAAGTGACCGGACATGTTATATTTATAGTCTGTGATGTACAGAGTGAAGAGAAAAGGAGACAGGGATGTCTGTTCCTTGTGGTGCCCCAGTGTTGCTGATATCCACATCAGAAACAGTCCTTCAGTCTCACAAACTATGGCAATACAAGTTAGGCTGGATACAATACAGATAATGCAAGTAAGTGCAAGAAAGTTAAATGCCCATTCATACATTTTCTAGTTTGGTTATCTCATTGAAAATTGTGCCAATTCATTGCAGAGCACACACACATGCAGAAGCACATAATTGATCACATAAGGCTAAGTTGTAATTGTCAGTTAACCTGACCTGCTCATCTTTACATTGTGGGAGAAAAAGACAAAACAAACATGTCACAAAATAGCAATCACTAACCGCATCTTCGTGCTCCTTCCAGCAATCGTAGTCAGTTGCCATAGCAATGCTAGCATAGCAGAGACCAGCTTCCTTTGCAAGAATCACTTCTGGAACAGTGGTCATATTGATGACATCTGCACCCCACTGGCGAAACATCATAGACTCTGCTTTTGAGGAAAAGCGTGGTCCCTCAATTGTTATCACTGTACCCTTTGTATGATACTTCACTCCAAGATTTTTTGATACTTCCAGAATAACCTGTGAATATAAAACAAAATTTTGCTATGAGGAATGTAAAAAAATCCTTATAAAAATCATAATAATGATAATGTGAGTAATACATACTTACTTAATAGATTCTGCTATTCCTGTGTGCCAAAATAAGTAACAACATTTGCATACTTGCATAAGTTCTGGGTCACTGGGTCTGAGGGGAATGCAGCATTGCTCTTCTAGTGTAACAACTCACTACTTAAAACCCCTAGGTCAGATTTTGATGCTGCCAGCGGTGGAAGAAAGACTCTGCTATGCTCCATTTTCTGCTCAACCCCTTACCAATCTTCATTCCTACCAAACTTAACTAGTCAAATACTAATTTTCAATGCTTTGAAATAATACTAGACATTGACACATATTCCTATATGAACACCTTTAATACCACCCTCATCCATATAACACTTACTCAGCCTATTCATTTTGATTGAATATTTGAGGTACCCATTAGTGAAAGAATAATCCGTATTTAGCTCCTACATCAATGCCAATCTACAAGAGACTACATGTTTTAGGCCACATCCAGTCAAGGCTACCCTGAGGGATGGATGGATACCCCACCCAGAGGAGATGATTCCTTACCCGGGTAGGAAGCCCCAACTAAATGGTACAGGCTTCCTGACTGGACATGTACTAAATACCCTTGCTGGCCTGGGACAAAAGAGGAGGATAGGGAAGGACTGTCACAGACGGATATTTTAGTTTTAGGCACTAGATGGCAATTGCCCTCCATCACAGCATCCATTCGGGAACCAGCAGAAAATGCTGGGAGATGTAGTCCAGCAACACAGCCCTTCTGGGGACCATGGGTGCACGCAACGGGGTACTGTAAGGAGTTGCGCTCCACAATTTATGGGACTTCCATATGACCCCAGAAGTATTCCATTGGGCAGTGGCCCTGGCACCAGAAGTAATCCAGGGTCCTCAATAAAATGGACCACACTCGTTTAACCAGGTAAGTCGGAGCTGGGAAGAAGGAAGGCAACACTACCGAAGGAGGGCAGTGCAGAGTTGAGAAGAATTGAGGAGAAGTGGTTGGGGAAGAGAGAAAACATGTGCTTGTGCTACTTTGTGGAGGTGTTGTGGTGAATAAAAATTATCCTTTATTTAAACACAAGACTCTATGTGTTTGTGTTGGGGTCTGGGGCTCGCCGACACCCTGGTTTCTATCACACTGGTTAAAACTCAAAATGAGAAATACAAGGCACACGAATCCCATAATAATTTGATTTTTTTGTGTTGAAACTGCTGCACAAACTTGCACGTCTTGCTAGACATTAGCAAAAGATGGACAGATATTAAGTAATTTAATAATAATGTTATAGAAGTCTGCACATTAAAAGGAAAATTCTGGAGTGGTCCCGCAAAACTTTTCATTCCAAAAATGGTGCTACCTATGATTAGAGTATACAATTGTGAAGCCTAATCTGAAATTCTGTGTTCAGTCTTGATTGTGGCGTTAAAAGAAGTACAGAGAAGAGTACTGATTCTAAAACTGGAAGGTATGAGATATGAGGAAAGATTAAAGGAACTAAATCTTTTTAGTTTAGGAAAACAGAGATTAAAAGGCAATATGACTGAATTGTTTAAAAATAAAATGGGAATTAGTATGATGGATCACAGCTGTTACTTTACAATATATCGTTCAACAAAAATATGGGGACACTGATGGGAACTTATTAACAATAGATTAGATGCATTTTTCTTCACTCAGAGAACCATAGACACATGAAGTAAGCTGCAATGTAGTGCAGTAGATAATATTTTGGAGACCTTCAAAATTTGACTTGATGTCATTTTAGACAAATTATGTGAATAGAACTAAGCTTGTTAGGCTGAATGGTCTGTTCTCATCAAAATATTTGTAATGCTATTTTGGTATTATGAACTGTGAACTGGTACTCCTGTCAGTAAGCACAGTACACAGTAATCTAACCAGGGTATCTTTCCGCCGAATGACTTTGTAAATTTAAAAAGCAACAGTACACAGGGTGTATTACAACTGTATACTAAACCATTTACTTGTTCATTTAGATGGGAGATGCATAAATGGATGAATAAAGACTTTTTAGCAGATGTCTGAAATCATTGGGTCAATGTTTACAATATATAAGGTCCCAAATACAGAAGACATGAATAATAAAATGTTCCAAGGTACAGTAGACTAAAAGACAGTCAAAATGTTGTTTCCAGCATTCTTTTTTCAGTTGGCAATAGCAACATGCATCTTGACATAGCCCTTCTCTAACTCCATCATAATAAAGAGGAGGTGCATCAAATATCCAGTACCTGGTGCAGTGTCTCATCTTTTTTTGTAACAATGGTGTTAAGACAGTGCTTTTATTGACATAATCTTCTATATTTTGCACTACCTGGTGATATTTGTGAATTTCCCCTTGGGATTAATAAAGTATCTATCTATCTATCTATCTATCTATCTATCTATCTATCTATCTATCTATCTATCTATCTATCTCAATTTGTAGAACTTGCCATTAAATGTATTTTTTCATTTCTTGATCAACTGCGACTGTAGATTTACTGTTTTCTAAATTCTTCATGTCCATGACACTGACAGCAATACCAGCAAGACGGCAACTATGATGAATTCATTACAGACCAAATAACTGAACATTCTACTAACCTTTAAGTTCGAAAATGTCTTCTTACAAAACCCTTGTAAAAGACATCAAGATGAAATTTAAAATCCAATCTGACTGTCTGCCTCCCCATTCTTCTCATTCCTGATGTGGACTAAAGCACATTGTCATTGTGTGCATAACACATTGTTTGTATAACCTATATTATGGACAATGTGTGCACAAAGGGACTACAACTGTCATTGTGATAAATGTGGTTCTATCAGCCATACTACAGAAGAACTGACCTATTTGGGATCTATGTGTCAAAAATGCTAAAAAGAAAAATATCTTCATTAAGTTTGTTGGGTTTACTTGTTCTTAAATCCTTTAGCTAAGTGGAAGAATTTGCTGCTTGCAATTCCAGTTACCCATGTTTGATCCTCATAGTCGTTGTCTCATGGTGGATGACCTAAAGGGAATTCCTCAAAAGAGGCAAATGATGCTGTGACATAGATTTATTCAGTGGAAGGGGCATGTAACCAGGTGACACAAGCAGTAAGGTGAGAGGAATAGCTACTGCTTTGCAAGAAGCTACCAGTTTGGCTTCTGGCTAAACAAAGATATTCATTACCCGAGTTGTGAAACTTGCTGCTTAAAATTCCAGCAACCTCTCTCCGCTTCCTAACATTGCTCTTTCAGGTAGGATAGCAACAATGTGAGAAAATTCTTGAGCAGAGACACTATTGTATTTTTTTAACCTTATCAATGTACCTGCTTTGAATTACTTTTAAAAACTTTTATTAGGAGAGATTGTAAGTGTTTTATCCAGAATACGTTTATGACAATACTCTTTTTTTGCTGTTTGCTTTAAATATTTTAGGTGTAAAAGTATTGTGCAGTTTAGAGGGACACATGCATCAAATCAATAGTTGTATCTCACGTATCTGTTGCTTTGTAAAATTGTTACTTGCATGTCAAATGAGGATTAGAGACTCAAACTTTTTCATCTAAATTATTTCATGTTATTCCATTTGATAGAACAAGGTCTTTGACTGTACAGTAATCCCTCCTCCATCGCGGGGGTTGCGTTCCAGAGCCACCCGCGAAATAAGAAAATCTGCGAAGTAGAAACCATATGTTTATATGGTTATTTTTATATTGTCATGCTTGGGTCACAGATTTGCACAGAAACACAGGAGGTTGCAGAGAGACAGGAACATTATTCAAACACTGCAAACAAACATTTGTCTCTTTTTCAAAAGTTTAAACTGTGCTCCATGACAAGACAGAGATGACAGTTCTGTCTCACAATTAAAAGAATGCAAACATATCTTCCTCTTCAAAGGAGTGCGTGTCAGGAGCACAGAATGTCACATAGATAGAGAAAACAATCTCTAGCAAACAAATCAATAGGGCTGTTTGGCTTTTAAGTATGCGAAGCACCGCGGCACAAAGCTGTTGAAGGCGGCAGCTCACACCCCCTCCGTCAGGAGCAGAGATAGAGAGAGAGAGAGTTTGTTGTTCAGTCAAAAATCAATACGTGCCCTTCGAGCTTTTAAGTATGCGAAGCACTGTGCAGCATGTCGTTTCAGGAAGCAGCTGCACAAAAGATAGCAACGTGAAGATAATCTTTCAGTATTTTTAGACGAGCGTCGTATCGTCTAGGTGTGCGAACAGCCCCCCTGCTCAATCCCCATACGTCAGGATCAGAGAAAGTCAGAGCAAGAGAGAGAAGAGTAAGCAATCTAGCTTCTCAGCCATCTGCCAATAGTGTCCCTTGTATGAAATCAACTGGGCAAACCAACTGAGGAAGCATGTACCAGAAATTAAAAGACCCATTGTCCGCAGAAATCCGCGAACCAGAAAAAAATCCGCGATATATATTTAAATATGCTTACATATAAAATCCGCAATGGAGTGAAGCCGCGAAAGGCGAAGCGCGATATAGTGAGGGATCACTGTATAGATAAATTGGACCCTTAAAGTATTAAACACAACTAAAGGCTTTAGTAAACCAAAATAAGCATGCTAGTGTTATAAATATTAATGCAAATTGTAAAAATGTTTTATGTTAACTTTAGTAAAGCAGTTTCTGAATTTCAATACCTACTTCCCTTGTTTTGCTACAGAAAGGCTCAGCCATTGGAATGTGGCAGACTCCAGGTGGACTTGTAGCGTTCCCATCGTAAAATGTCTGGTGTCTTTTAGTTGTTCTGCAAGATAAAAAGGTAAGGAAGGTAAAGGTAAAAGTAAAGTATTATTTTCACAAACAGCACAAAAAATTAGAAAACAAAATGAAACATGTACACTGTGCATGAATTTGGGAAAGTCTGTTTAAAAAAAGACGTTTGTGAAGTAATTGCAGATAAGGCATCATAAAAGGCATAACGTTTTTCCCCTTTTAAAATGTTTTCTGTGTTTATCTGCTTAGGATTGGTGTTTACTGAAAACTTAAATGTGTGTGGCGTTGTTGTTGATGGGTCATTTTTATCAACTGTTTTCCCCTGCAAGAGAATACAGGACAGGAGCCGGTGATCATAATCTATATATATATATAACTCACTAAGCCGACAGAACAAGCAAGACAACCATGGGATACGCACGACATAGCCACGCCTGCCAACTCACAGAGACCCGCCCTCCAACGCTAAGACCATGGGATACGATGACAACTCACGGCCACCAACAATTCACTAAGCAGCCGACCATGGCACACGCACGACGGAGCCACACCCGACAACAATTCGAGTGAGAGCGAAAGCATTTGCCAAGAATGTTTTTATTAATCAAGAACGAAAGTCGGAGGTTCGAAGACAGTTACATACTGTCGTAGTTCTGACCATAAACAATGCCAACAGGCGATCCAGTGGCGTCATTCCCAGTATGGTTGCAAAGCTGAAACTTAAAGGAATTGATGGAAGGGCACCACCAGGTGTGGAGCCTTTCGCTTAATTTAACTCAACACGGAAAACCTCACCCGGCCCGGACACAGAGAGAATTGACAGATTGATAGCTTTTTCTCGATTCTGTGGGAGGTGGTGCATGGCCGTTCATAGTTGGTGGAGCGATTTGTCAGGTTAATTCAGAAAATGAAAGACTCCCGCCTGCTAAATAGTTACGCAACCCAAGAGTGGTCAGCGTCCAACTTCTTAGAGGGACAAGTGGCTTTCAGCCACGTGAGATTGAGCATTAGCAGGTCCGTGATGCCCTTGGATGTCCGGTACTGCACTGCTACACTGAATGGATCAACGTGTGTCTACCCGGCGCCGAGAGACGTGGGTAAGCCGTTGAACCCCATTCGTGATGGAGACTGGGGCTTGCAATTGTTCCCCACGAACGAGGAATTCCCAGTAAGTGCGGGTCATACGCTCGCACTGATTACGTCCCTGCTCTTTGTACACACCCCCTCCTTGCTACTACCATGGTCGGGTGACTTGGTGGATTATATATAGAAAAGCAGCCGGAACCACAAAGAACAATGAAAAGTCAAAGTGGCTCAGAGGTGCACGTGGACTGTAGCAGAGACAAAAGCGACTGAGGCGGTGTTTAGAAAATGAACAGTCAACGTGACTCACAGGTGCATGTGGACCGTACACAGACGAAAGCGACTCAGGTGAGGAGTTGGGGGTGGGCACATGAGCAGGCAGTGCGTACTGAACGATGACTAAGAAATCAGCAGACTAGAATGGCTGGAGGGCCAGGA
Source organism: Erpetoichthys calabaricus (assembly GCF_900747795.2). Lineage (NCBI taxonomy): Eukaryota > Metazoa > Chordata > Cladistia > Polypteriformes > Polypteridae > Erpetoichthys > Erpetoichthys calabaricus. The sequence continues at coordinate 85,555,092 of NC_041400.2, forward strand.
CGGAGGGGGCGGAATGGGCGTCCTTCCCCTCTCCCCCCATTCCGCCCTCCGTGCCCGAGCACCGTCCAGCCCCGTCCCTCGCTCTGGGAGGTGGAGGCGCGATGGCAGTCCTCCAGTTTTCAGTCATGGACAATTGTATGTTGGTTCGTAGCATGCATTGTTGCAATGTTACTTTTCTTGGTGGTTTATTAAATTACGGATTTTTCAAATGTTCATTTTTTTTCCCTGTGCTTAAAAATTATTAAAAAAGCGGCGTGATTATGCGGTGTATGCTATGCCGCGGGTTGGCTAGTTAATATATATTTTTTTTGGTACTGATAAAGGCACTCAAGTTTAAAGGTGTGGACTTGGTAAAACAAACTGAAAAAAACAGGGAAAAATGACAGGGAATGGCATGACATGAGAAATTTTAAAAACCCAGACTAAAACCTACACAGGACATAATTAATGGTTAATTTTGAAAGGCTATGCTATGAATATGAAGCCTTACTTTTTAAAATGCATTTTATTTAAAAAAAATGGCATTGCATACAATCAAGGTGAACTTATAAAACAAATGACTTCACAGTCTAACCTGATAAAAAAAAAGCTAAAAAGAAAGCAGGAACAAAAACAGACAATACCAACAAATCAGAATTATCCCCCTTTCTGAGAAAAAGAGGAAAGCCAAGAGCACAAGCAAAATTAGTTACAAGAAGAAAACAATGGAGAAGAAAAAGGGAAAATGTAATCGCCCCCACCCCAATATTAATGCTAAAATGTATTAGTTAAATTTTGCCATATTTTAAAAAAAGATTTGAACAGATCCTCTAAGCAACAATTAGATTTTTTCCAGTTTGAAATAGTATAGAACATCAGTTACACCCACTGACTTGTAAAAGGTGGGTTGAGATTCTTCCAGCTAAGCAAGGTAAGTCTACGAGCTAGTAGTGTGGTATAGGCAATTACAATCAATTTGTCCTTCTCCACTTTAAACCCATCCAGGAGTACACCAAACACTGCTGGGCATTCAAAGATTGTTGTCCAAAATGAGGTTTTGGAAGTACACCAAATTGACATGTGGCCCAGTGAGACTGGAGCTAGATTGCAACATTCACAGGTTGGATCTTGCCCTGGATACATTTTGGACAATTTAAAATGAGAACAATGTGACCGATAAAAGATTTTAAGTTGAATGATTGAATGCTTTGCTCATATGGAGCTAGGGTGTATTCAATGCACGGTTGACCTGCACTACGAAAACGTGGCTAACTACTACCATCCCAGATGCTAACGTGGAGCTACCTGGGTTTAGCACAGTTAGAGCGGACAGAGACGCAAATACCAGTGGGAAGCAGAAAGGAGGAGGTCTAGCTCTCTATGTCAATACAAGGTGGTGCAACTCTGGACATGTAAACGTCAAAAATCTCCACTTGTTGCAGGGACATCGAACTGTTGGTCTAAAGTCTGCATCCCTATTACTTGCCCAGAGAGTTTGGACACGTCATTGTTTTTAATGTATACATCTCTCCTTGGGCGGACATGGAGATAGCGGGTGACATCATACATTCCACTGTTGCAAAGTTACAAACACAGCACCCTGAGGCGCTTGTGCTAATCACTGGAGATTTTAACCATAGGACGATGGACAAAACATTACCTGTCTTCTCCCAGTATGTGGATTGTAACACCCGGGGAAATAAGACTATTGACTTACTGTATGCAAACGTTGAAGACGCATGCAGCGCCACCCCGCTGCCTGCGCTTGGGAAAGCAGATCATAACCTGGTTCTGCTTCAGCCTCACTACAAACCAAGAGTGAGGGAGCTACCTACAACCACATGCTCATTCAGGAAGTGGTCCCCTGAGGCAGAGCAGGCTCTGAAAGACTGCTTTGGAACTACGGACTGGGATATCTTGCAGGGATCACATAATGAGAAGATTGAGGTTGTTGACTGCACTACTGACTACATCAACTTACAGTGCATCCGGAAAGTATTCACAGTGCATCACTTTTTCCACATTTTGTTATGTTACAGCCTTATTCCAAAATGGATTAAATTCATTTTTTTCCTCAGAATTCTACACACAACACCCCATAATGACAATGTGAAAAAAGTTTACTTGAGGTTTTTTGCAAATTTATTAAAAATAAAAAGACTGAGAAAGCACATGTACATAAGTATTCACAGCCTTTGCCATGAAGCTCAAAATTGAGCTCAGGTGCATCCTGTTTCCCCTGATCATCCTTGAGATGTTTCTGAGCTTAATTGGAGTCCACCTGTGGTAAATTCAGTTGATTGGACATGATTTGGAAAGGCACACACCTGTCTATATAAGGTCCCACAGTTGACAGTTCATGTCAGAGCACAAACCAAGCGTGAAGTCAAAGGAATTGTCTGTAGACCTCCGAGACAAAAATCTGGGGAAGGTTACAGAAAAATTTCTGCTGCTTTGAAGGTCCCAATAAGCACAATGGCCTCCCTCCATCATCTGTAAGTGGACCCTCCATCATCTGTAAGTGGAAGAAGTTCAAAACCACCAGGACTCTTCCTAGAGCTGACCGGCCATCTAAACTGAGTGACTGGGGGAGAAGGGCCTCAGTCAGGGAGGTGACCAAGAACCCGATGGTCACTCTGTCAAAGCTCCAGAGGTCCTCTGTGGAGAGAGGAGAACCTTCCAGAAGGACAACCATCTCTGCAGCAATCCACCAATCAGGCATGTATGGTAGAGTGGCCAGACGGAAGCCACTCCTTAGTAAAAGGCACATGGCAGCCTGCCTGGAGTTTGCCAAAAGGCACCTGAAGGACTCTTAGACCATGAGAAAGAAAATTCTCTGGTCTGAGGAGACAGATTGAACTCTTTGGAGTGAATGCCAGGCGTCACGTTTGGAGGAAACCAGGCACCGCTCATCACCAGGCCAATACCATCCCTACAGTGAAGCATGGTGGTGGCAGCATCATGCTGTGGGGATGTTTTTCAGTGGCAGGAACTGGGAGACTAGTCAGGATAAAGGGAAACATGACTGCAGCAATGTACAGAGACATCCTGGATGAAAACCTGCTCTAGAGCGCTCTTGACCTCTGACTGGGGAGATGGTTCATCTTTCAGAAGGACAACGACCCTAAGCACACAGCCGAGATATCAAAGGAGTGGCTTCAGGACAACTCTGTGAATGTCCTAGAGTGGCCCAGCCAGAGCCCAGACTTGAATCCGATTGAAAATCTTTGGCGAGATCTTAAAATGGCTGTACACCGACGCTTCCCATCCAACCTGATGGAGCTTGAGAGGTGCTGCAAAGAGGAATGGGCGAAACTGGCCAAGGATAGGTGTGCCAAGCTTGTGGCATCATATTCAAAAAGACTTGAGGCTGTAATTGCTGCCAAAGGTGCATCGACAAAGTATTGAGCAAAGGCTGTGAATACTTATGTATATGTGATTACAGTTTTTTTATTTTTAATAAATTTGCAAAAACCTCAAACTTTTTTCACGTTGTTATTATGGGGTGTTGTATGTAGAATTCTGAGGAAAAAAATGAATTTAATCCATTTTGGAATAAGGCAGTACGGTGCTATGCTAATAACAAGCCATGGATTACAAGTGACATCAAGGGCCTTTTGAACCAGAAGGAAAGGGCTTTTAAAGGCGGTGATCAGCATGAGCTCAAGTGCGTGCACAAGGATCTCCGAGTCCAGCTCAGGGCGGCGAAGGAGCAGTACAGGAGAAAGCTGGAGCAGAAGTTGCAGAATAACAGCATGGAGGAAGTGTGGGATGGGATGAAGATCATCACTGGCTACAGCTCGAAGCGGGGTGCCACCATCGAGAGAGACGTGAAGGGAGCAAACCAAATGAACAATTTCTTTAACCGGTTTGACCACCCTAACCCACTCTCACCTCAGAGTACTGCACCCTTCACCCATCCTTCAAGCATAGGAGAGACATCCCCACCCATAATTACAGCAGCGCAAGTGAGCAGAGAGCTGAGGAAACTGTGCCAGCAAAGCACCGGGGTCCAGATGGAGTATCGCCACGACTGCTGAAGGTCTGTGCGCTGGAGCTGGGAAGTCCTCTACAGCGCATCTTCAACCTGGGCCTGGAACGGGGGAGAGTCCCGAGGCTTTGGAAAACATATTACATCACCCCAGTCCCAAAGGTATCACATCCTAGTGAGCTGAATGACTTCCGGCCTGTCGCTCTGACGTCACATGTGATGAAGACCATGGAGAGGTTGCTGCTTCACCACCTGAGGCCACAGGTCCAACACGCCCTCGACCCTCTGCAGTTCACATACCAGGAGAAGGTGGGAGTGGAGGATGTCATCATCTACATGCTACACGGATCCCCCTCCCACTTGGACAGAGGCAGTGGTGCTGTAAGAATTATGTTTCTGAACTTCTCTAGCACCTTCAACACCATTAAACCTCTGCTCCTTAGGGACAAGCTGACAGAGATAGGAGTAGATTCATACCTGGTGGCATGGATCGCGGACTATCTTACAAACAGACCTCAGTATATGTGTCTCCGGAGATGCAGGTCTGACATTGTGGTCAGCAACACAGGAGCACCACAGGGGACTGTACTTTCTCCAGTCCTGTTCAGCCTATATACATTGGACTTCCAATACAACTCGGAGTCCTGCCACGTGCAAAAGTTCGCTGATGACACTGCTATCGTGGGCTGTATTAGGAGTGGGCATGAGGAGGAGTATAGAAACCTCATCAAGGACTTTGTTAAATGGTGCGACTTAAACCACTTACACCTGAACACCAGCAAAACCAAGGAACTGGTGGTGGATTTTAGGAGACCCAGGCCCCTCCTGGACCCCGTGATTATCAGAGGAGACTGTGTGCAGAGGGTACAGACCTATAAAATACCTGGGAGTGCAGCTGGATGATAAATTGGACTGGACTGCCAATACTGATTCTCTGTGCAAGAGAGGACAGAGCCGGCTGTACTTCCTTAGAAGACTGGCGTCCTTCAACATCTGCAATAAGATGCTACAGATGTTCTATCAGATGGTTGTGGCGAGTGCCCTCTTCTACGCGGTGGTGTGCTGGGGAGGCAGCATTAAGAAGGATGCCTCACGCCTGGACAAACTGGTGAGGAAGGCAGGCTCTATTGTAGGCATGGAGCTGGACAGTTTGACATCTGTGGCAGAGCAAAAGGTGCTCAGCAGGATCCTATCAATTATGAAGAATCCACTGCATCCACTAAACAGTGTCATCTCCAGACAGAGGAGCAGTTTCAGCGACAGACTGCCGTCACTGTCCTGCTCCACTGACAGACTGAGGAGATCGTTCCTCCCCCAAACTATGCGACTGTTCAATTCCACCCCCCGGGGGGGGGGGGGGGGGGGGGTATAAACGTTAACATTATTCAAAGTTATTGTTTGTTTTTACCTGCATTTTTATTACTCTTTAATATTGTTTTTTTATCAGTATGCTGCTGCTGGAGTATGTGAATTTCCCCATTGGATTAATAAAGTATCTATCCATCTATCTATCTACTTTTCTGAGATAAGTGAAAGAACGTTGCCCCACCATACCCTGGGATCTCTGAAAGGAAAAAGACATATATTAGTGAGATGCCGTCTGAGTCTTCAACACTGATTAGGTTTTCTTCTGGAACAGAAAGGGGGGGGGGTGTGTGAAAAACTGGGTAGGTTCTTTTTAGTAAAAATTCGGATTTTAAAGTACTGGAAATATTGTGTTGATGTGAAATTAAATTTAAAGGATAATTGTTCATAAGATGCAAAGACATTATCAACGTACAATTCTGTAAGTGTTTTAATACCAGATGTTTCCAGACATTAAATACTGTGTAGGTTTGAGAGGGTAGAAAAAGGTAATTATAATGTAGAAGTAAAACAGATAAAAGCTTCTCTGCCTTGAAGTGCATCCTGAATTGGTTTAATATTCTGAGTGATTGATGGAGAATTGCATTATTGTTATATTGACAATAATTAGTACTTACTATGGCACAAAGCAGGACTTATAAAGATGTACACAAATATTTTATTTCTGTTGCAGACCAGGTTTGTGTATTTTCATCAATTTGTGTCAATTTTAAGGTCTTCATAACTTGTATATTTGCCACCCAGTAATAAAATTGAAATTTAGGTTGTGCAATGCCACCTTCTGCTTTCAGTCTTTGTAGAGTTAGTTGCCTTTTGAATGTGTGGATTTCTTAAATTCTAGATACATGAGGTTACAATTAAGTCTAGTTTCTTAAAGTACGATCTGTTAATGTATATACGGATATTCTGAAATGGAAAAATAAACTTGGGAAGAATGCCCATCTTGACACTATTCACTCTCCTTGCTAATATGAGTGTGGGCCATCTGCTTACATGTTGTTCAATTTTTTACATGCTGATATCTGTTGAAAAAGATATTTAAATATCAAAAAGTAAACATCACATGTAAACTGTTCTGATAAATTAATGTTCAGTCTAGTTTGGTGTACTAGACAGCTCACTGGAATAAAGCACTTTCTTTCAAATTGATTGAGTCCAGATATCTTGAAATTCTGTTAGTAATGGTAAAGATTTCTGTGGGTCTGATATATACAGTACCATATCATCTGCATATAGTGATATTTTCTATTCTTGTCCTTCCCTAATAATCCCCTTTATCTCTGCATTTCGAAAGTGAATGGCCTGTGGCTCAAAGGTGATTGCAAAAAGCAATGATGATAGAGGACATCCTTGTCAAGTACCACATATCTGCGGTCATGTTGTTTTGGACTAGTATAAAGTAATTTTATCCATGCTTATTGTAACCACCAGAGGGCTCCATTGAGCTCCAAACCACAGACACAATAACACCCAACATGTTTAAATAAAATACAGGTATATTTATTTAACCAAAGCACCCTTACAAAAAAATCACCTCTGCAAAAATCAGTCACAACATAACCAAATTCGTCCTCCATGAGTGTTGTGCAATGAGTCCCAACTCGGACTCAATTAAAGTCAAGCAAGCAGGCTTTCTTCTAAGCTAGACCCGGGAACTGCTTCCAGTCTCCTGTCCAGGTCGTCCGGAGCATTTCCAGGCCATGCGGAAAGCAGGGCAGTCCTCCCCCAGCAGCACCTTCTGGCAGTCCCCAAAGACCCCAAACAAGGCTACGCCTCCGGACTCCAACTCCCAACAAACTGCTCTTCATGAGGACATTCGCCTGATCCTTCCATTATGGCCTTCTGCTAGGCGTGAATCCCTCCTTTATCCCTGCCAGAATGTCTGTCCTTCCTCTCTGGTACTTACAACATATTTTGGGCCAAACCCAAATATGCGCAATGTGGTGAATACATAGTCCCATTTGACTGTGTCAAAGGCTTTTTCTGAGCACAAAAATAATAAAATATCTTGTGTGTTAGATTTTATGGGTGGGTATATTACATTAAACAGACAAAGGTATGAAATAAACTCCATGTAAATAAAAACTGAATGCAATGATTTGCAAATCTCAAACTCCTGTTTTATTCACAACTAGGGGGCTCCGCCCCCTGCTCGCTTCGCTCGCCAACCCCTGGCGTTGGGACATGACAAAGAGTGAGATGTATGAATTAGATATAGAATAGTGTGCAGCTTTGGATGATGCGCAGATTGTATCGTCTTGGATCTTGTTCTTTGTCCTTTATCAAGACCAAAGCAACTGTAGTTGCCGCTATACCTTCTGCATTTGCTTTTGTATTTGCCTCCTTTTCAACTTCATGTAGCATTTTTATAGACTTAGCTAATGGGTGATTGTTTATGACATGAGTGACGTTTCTTATTATAAGCTCTGTGCATTGTTTGTTTTCAGGAAGGTTCATGCGTTGATAGACTGCCTCATCTGGATCTAGGATGTAGATTTGTGCATATTTGCGTTGTTGATTTGTGTCAGGGTGCACTGTTCCAATGCGATGCAATATTTGTCCACATATGCGAAAGCAGTATGGGCCATTGCCTTTTGGTGGCCTGATATGTTTACTTTCAGGCACATCGTTAGTTAGAAGCTTCTTTAGATATTCAGGATATGAATGTAAAGGAGGCAGTCTACTCTGACCTTTTTGACAACAACGTGTAAATTCATTATTTGTATTGCCAGTTGTTTCTTCTGTGAAGTTAAGTGAATGACAATGATTGCAAATGACATTCATTAATCCCAAAGAATTTTCCTCAATAGTGGATTCCTTATTGAAGGCGTTTTCAGCCATTTGGCGTAAGCGTTTAACAGGTGTGTGGCGTTGATGTCCGCGACGGGCATGTTTTGCTTTTTGCGTTTGATTGCCTTTTTGTTGCATGTCCATTATTTGTGATGCGCAATTTTTTTCTTTTTTTTTTATTCGCCTCCGCTTTGCGCAAAGTCCGTTTCAGTCTACGCCGTGCATTGTTTGTATCGAGCCTTGTCCGTTTTTGTATGTCGGTCATTTGAGCTTGGTGCTTTTTGCGTCTTGCTTTTTTTTTTTCTGTCAGTTCATTTGCGCGTTGTTCACGTCTCCGTTCATTTATTCTGTCTCTTCGCTCCCTTTTTTGTATGTCTGATACGCGAGCTCTTTCGGTTTGAAATCGTGCTTCTTTCGATGCAGCACTTTGACACGCGCGCTGAATGCGTCTACGTGCATTGTGTCGGTCCATTTGGGCATGTTCCCGTTATCCTTTCCGAATCGTTTTGTACCCGTGACCGTGTATTCATGACTTGTTTCTTTCTCAGCATGCGAAATATGGATATGTAATAAGGAGGATCGCACTCACTGTTAATATGTATCCTTTTCTGCAGTTGAACGGTTAATAGTGCTTTATTGAAAGGACATCCACCTATGCTGACACCTATGCCGACACCTATGCTGCCTAGTGTGAAGGTGTCGACGTTCACTTTAGAATATGTGGCTTTGGGTGTCACTTCTTATGGATGTGTGGGGGGGATTGTTGTTGCGCGAGCGTCTTCTTTTTGTGTTCCTGTGTCTTGTTTGAATCCCCCTCTTTGTGTGTGTCCCGTCCCTTGCTTGTAGGGTCTGTGGGGTGGTTTTGTGTTGTTTTTTTTTGTCTTCCATGGGCTTGTTGAATCCCCCTCTTGGTGTGTGTACCGTCCCGTCCCGTGCCTGTAGGGTGGGGGGGGGGGGGGGGGGGGGGGTGTGTGTGTGGTCATGCCTTGCTGTTGTGCGCTCGTATGTTCTTTTTTTTTGGTGTGTCTAGTTTCGTGTGCAATGTGTTTCGTGCTTTCCCCGCGTTTGACTACTTTTATATGTGCCTTTTCCTTTTTTCGGTGCGTGCTCACTCCTTGTTTCTGTGGTCTTGTCCGCCTCTCGCGGCCCCTCATCCGCCTTTGTCGCCCTCTTTTGTCCGCCTTTCTCCGACTCTCGCGGACTCTTTTTGCGCCTGCGCCTCTCGCGGACCCTCATCCGCCTCTCTCGCCCTCTTTTGTCCGCCTTTCTCGGCTCCTCAGCCGACTCTCACGGACTCTTTTTGCGCCTGCGCAGTACGTCTTTTTGCAGCTACGGCCCATGGCCGGATGTGCCTGCGTCCATCATCCGGTTTAGCATTCTCGGTTAGTAATATGGATAGAACACAGTAAACATATCAGATGTTCAAAGTGAGAAAATGTGCCATTTTAAGAAAATAAATTGGTCATTTTGAATTTGATGGCAGCAACACGTCTCACAAAAATTGGGACAGGGCCATGTTTACCACTGTGTAGCATCTCCTCTTCTTTTAAGAACAGTCCATAAATGTCTGGGAACTGAGGAGACCAATTGCTGACTTTTAGGAGAGGAATGTTGTCCTATTCTTGTCTGATATAGGATTCTAGCTTCTCAACACTCCTGGGGCTTCTTTGTTGTATTTTTCATTTCATGATGCGCCAAATGTTTTCAATTGGTGAAAGGTTTGGACTGCAGGCAGGTCAGTTCAACAACGAGACTTTTCCACTATAAAGCCATGCTGTTGTAATAGATACAGTATGCGCTTTAGCATTGTCTTGCTGAAATATGCAAGGTCTTCTATGAAAAGGACATCTTCAGAATGGCGGTATATGTTGTTCTATAATGTGTATATATATTTTTCAGTATTGATGGTGCCTTTCCAGATGTGTAAGCTGCCAGTTCCATAGGCACTAATGCACCTCCATACTATCAGAGATGCAGGTTTTTGAACTGAGCTGGATGGTCCCTCTCCACTTTAGTGCGGAGGACGCGGCATCCAAGTTTTACAAAAAGAATTTCAAATTTCGATTTGTCTGACCACAGAGCAGTTTTACACTTTACCTCAGTCCATTTTAAATGAGCTTTTGCCCAGAGAAAACAACAGCGTTTCTGGATCATGTTCACATATGGCTTCTTCTTTGCATGACAGAGCTTTAACCTGCATTTGTGGATGGTATGGTAAACTGTGTTCACAGACAGTGATTTCTGGAAGTGTTCCTGAGCCCATGCAGTGATTTCCTTCACACAATCATACCTGTTTTTAATGCAGTGCAGCCTGAGGATAAGAAGATCACGGGCATCCAATATTGATCTTCGGTCTTGTCCTGTGCACACAGAGCTTTCT